>NC_090619.1:4446158-4478272 GCF_004359215.1 Bremia lactucae
GATATAATAACCTTTATTTATTTATGGATGAGAATTCTGAATATTACTATATAAAGTAATATCCTCCAAATATTATCTACCTTCTAGATAATATATTAATTAACAACCTTTAAGTGTTAATTTTATGTAACGATACACCCCGTTACATATAATCTTCGTTTCAGAGCGTCAAAATTCTCATTTCTCAACACAGCGGAGTTGCCGCATGCCTGTTTCCCAGAAGTCCTGAGCGCTGCCTGAGATAATTATGCTCTCGTGTTTGAAAGTGACCCTGTTTTGTAGAATACACAAACAGTTTATGCATTCACTGCTTAGAATACGCCACATTATCTTCCATTATAGCGGAGCTACCTCGCTCCTAAAGTCAGAAGAAGACTTTTAGACTCGGAGAGTCTCTTGTTCTATTGAACTTATGGGTTTAACAATTCAGGAAGTACTGGAAAGAACTAGTTAACTTTACACTAATTACAGGGTAGGTAGGGTGCCTCGAAATTTCTCTTACACAAGAGTACATAGAAAGGTTTCTATGTGACTAAGAGTATTTAGCTTCCAAAAGATAATTTAATGAATTTAGAAATAGGGGAGAGTAAAACTGCAATAAATTAATTCCTATGTAACGATCGTCGATCTACTGAACTTATTATATTAATGTCTAACTAAGTATGGCGCCTCCTTGCGCACCTCACAATCTTGTCTTGAAACAATTTGAGGGGTTAAATTAGACTTAAATCAACTAATCAATAGAGCTAATGTCTTATTGCATCAATAATACAAATTTGGTATTATTGGAACTATCTAAGTCAAACTTATAAAGATAATAATTTTTTTTTGCACTTCTTTATTTATTTCCTCTGATAGGAGCTAATATTTGTTATTCCTCTTATAGTAAATAATACTCATGCAACGGGACACCCCGTGACATCACCCCCCCCCCTCTACCAACAGTCACCATAGTAAATGATGTAGGAGAAGACTTAATAATCTTAACTGTTGATAAGATTATTAAGTCTTTTCCTGTAATTAGCATTATTAATTTAAACCAAAATGCCGATTTTACTTGCTTTATAATTTTAATCAAAATACCGATTGTATTTGCATGATTTTTATCTGCATTTTGGTTTTAATCAAAATACCGATTGTATATGCATACTTGATTTCGACAAGAATCAAGATGGCGAGGCGACAAACAAGTCTGTGCGCGCGGGCCGCAAGGCCATAAAGCTGGTAGCTGCGCGGATCGGTGTATCTGTCAGTAAGGCAAAACTTTCAGTAGACGCTAATGCGTCTACTGCGGGGGGATATGTCACGCCCTACTCCCATTCGAGGTAACTGCGGTAAGTCATCTGTTGATGACATTGCAGATGACGGGGACAAGTCACCTGCTGCACCTATTTTAGGTAACTGGTCCAAGTCACATGCATCGCCCGACTCAGTGGCGACAGAGAGAGGAAGGCCGCCAGATCACCCGGGGCCAAGTTCGTAAAACCTTTGGGTTCTAACGTGACCAACAAAGAGGTGATGACGAGGTTGTTTTATTCGTTTGACCTCTTTGGTGGGCAGTCATCATCAGATGACTCCGAGCGCGATGACCACTCTGGTGACGTTAGTATGCGTCACCAGGAACTACGTGGTAGCGAAGGTAAGAGTGCTGCTGGTGGTGCTAGTTTGTATTGCCAGAAATGGAGTGAACCTAGAAATCGCTCCCAGGAGCAAGTTAACGTTAACGTTAACATGAGCCAGCACGAGAGGGACCGCAATACGTTTTGGTTCGCTCCTGAAAAGAGTCCTTGGTTACCCTCTAAGAGAAACCTCATTCGATGGTCTAGTATGACCAACGATCAATATCATATTCCGTTATTCGACTCATCCTGGCTTTACAAGCGTTGTGAGGATGAAACGGAGTTCTTCATCGATGCCTTTTACCGGCATCGGTGATACACTTGCAAACGGCAAAGGATCTCAAACATTTGTTCCAAGCTTGTACAGCCTTTGTACATAATGTACAAAACAAAGGCCGTAAAATCTGGCTTGACAAGCTGAACGCTTTTGCGAACGGTTCGAGAAACGGACCGTAACCGGGGCCCGCTATAAGTTGCACCGTTTGTCTAGAGAGGCAGGGATACTTTGTCTCTCGTGGAGGGACTCATACCCATGCTGTTTCTAGGGTGCAGGTCATGCCTCAAAGGAAGCGTAATCCCTCAAAGATCCCCATTGGAGTACTCTCATCTCTTACGAGATAAGTCAAGGAATTGAGAGCTCCTACCCTCTTACGAGCGCTAGAAGCGCTCGTTCTCTGACGGAGATTCTGCCGAGGAGGATGGGTCTCGTCGTGCTGCAAGACGAGACCCGGAACGTCCAACATCAGTTTAGAACGAGGTTCCTAACTATCATGCGAGGGTTGATACCCTCGCCAACGAACAAGATAACTTGTTCGAACCTCCTTTGCCTCACGGTGCTTCAAGAAACTCTCAGCAAGAAAGCGCTTCTCACCACCTGAATCCATCAATGGATGTGGACGGGGAGGAAAAATCGGGTTCACCTCGTTTGACGAGCCCGATTAAACATCGTGATTTGAAACATACCCTTTATTATTTAAGGGAGAATCTTGATCAAGAGCGATCCAGTCGCGCGAGTTAGTGGTGACGATTGATAATGTTTCTTGCAACCAGTTGAAAATCTGTGCGCAAATTGCGACTGATCAACTGGCGAACGTTAGAACACATCATTCCTTTCAAAACGAGATGTTGACAGCTCGTCAGAAGATCTCTATCTTGGAGGAATGAGTGAATTGTCTGGTTCAAGAGAATCAGACCCTGTTCCTAGACAGTAATAATTTGGCTCGGAACTATCAGGCTCTGGTTGATGCTTTTGACCGTTCCGGTGTAATCCGGAATCGGAAGAAGGCTCGTACTGATAATACGGGCGGAGAAGCCCAACATAAGATGTAGGATGCGTACGTATACTACGAGGCAGCTCGATCGTGTATGCATTGCCTTGGCGATGTAATACACGAAACGGGCCAATAAACCTGGGCAGTAACTTATACTGCCTATATTCGTCACTCCCTGCTTTGGTAAATTTACCATAGACAGTAGGACTAGGTCATTTATTTTAAATGAAAGTATGTTTGCTCTTCCATTTTTGTCAGAGTTCCGTTTCTATCGGTCCACCGCATCAGCGATGGAATCCGGTACGAAACGGACCACTGCTTCTTTAGCCAACAGGAGATCACATGCTGACTCGGTTGTATGTATTTCAGTGCGACTGGCTCGCACTGCGGAGATATAATCTCTTGATCATTGAGAGTATTATCATTATCATTAATAATACTGTTTTCAATGCTGAGTCTTTCAGCATCGTTGTCAAAGTCAGTAATAGCATGAATGTTATGACTGAGTTTATCTACTTCAATGTTAGTTAAAACAACATTGGTATCCTTCGCATTAACCTTGGGCCAATGCGTGAGGAGCAAGAGCTAGAATTTTTTTTTTGCTCGAACGATTCCCCCCCTTAATAAGAGTTACTCTCGAACAGGTTAAGGTATAAGTGGGTGGCGTAAGCCATTCACGAAAAGCGGTGTATGCTTTGTAGAAGCATGCACTGAATTATTGATGGCAAATTCTTCCATCGACAAGAACTCGCTCCAACTCTTAAAAGAGTGACGTGTCCGCGAAATATCTCTTCGAGAATCCGATTTGCACGCATCGTCTGACCATCTGTTTAAGGATGATCAGAACTTGACATTTGTAACTGTGTTCCAAGTGATTTGAACAATGTTTGCCAAAATTCCACCGTGAATCTAGGGTCTCGATCTGAGACCAGTTCACGGGATAATCCATGGAATCGAAATATCGTGTCAATAAAGACACGATCACAGCCTTTGGCTGTGATCGACTACGGCAGCAAGATGAACCATCTTGCAAAACGGTCATCAAAACGAGAATACCATTATTTTTGTGGGTGTCTTTGGGGAATCCGAAGACGAAGTCCATTGATACGGACTGCCAACACTCTGCCGGAACAGGCAGAGGTTACAACGGAGCACGGGATGAAGCTCTAGGCTTTACCTGTTGGCAAACTTCGCAAGCACGTATGTACTTGCGGACGATCTCATACTGGCGTTGTAACGGGCTAAAGTTGCCTTAATGATACACAGTCCCCGTTAACTACACTAGGTGTACTTAAGGGACTTAGGTTTCGAACCATCACAGTACGAAATGGTATTTTGATAAAGTTTATTATACATTTAAAATTTATCGATTTTGTTTAATGGCATTATTTTATTTAATTTTCTTATAAATATATAAATATGATGGTCAATTACTAAATTATAGTAATTTGAACCAGCACTCGGGCGTGATGCACATGGGTGCATTCACACTAGGAGGGATGACGCCCAGCGTTATCCGTTACGCGAGGTATCTAGAAAGATACGCTCGCAATACATATTAAGTGTTATCTATGGAGATAACACTTAATTGGTAAAAATAGGTATTTATATATTTAATACGATTCAATATGAATCAGTCTGAAAACTACTTCCTACTTGATAATTGCGCACATGGAGCCGAGTTACCGCTCCTGGACGACTCTAAATCAAAGTACTTAGTGTGTTGGGTGAGGTTGCTAATGCGCCCACCACAACTACCTCACTACACGCAAGAGAAGCAGGTTAAATCGCTTCCTCGCTGTGCTAGGGTGTGTGTCTAATTAGAGCGTGGCCGCATTACGACGTGCCCGCCTACCCTTGGTAGCACTTGAAATCCTTCTCACGACCCGCATTTCTGCGTGTGTACGTGAGGATAAGCCTCAACATTGATTGGGCTCATTTTTTCCACCTCTCCGAACATCATCGGAAGGTGGCAGAGCTTATGGCGCAGGGACTTGGTGAACAAGCCCTGGTCAGGCTCTTAAGCAGTCCTCCTGAGCAACATGTTGCTCAGTTGGAGCAGTTTGAGGCATTCGGGCTCGAACAGCGGAGATCTGCATGCGAGACACCGAGCCATGCTGTGGCGGAGTCCGTCACTCAGACTCAGGATGAGCTGAAGCATGAGCAGGCTCGGAGCGAGGCTCTTAACAGGACTGTTGAGATGCTCTCTGTTCGGCCGCGTCAGCCGAGGCCCATTCGGATGGATCCGCCCAAGTTTGATGGTACTGCAGCGCACACGATTGTCCACTGGCTGTTAGCCATGGAACAATGCGGTGTCGTGCAGCTCGTCGAGGACGACTGTCGGATGGTGTCGTACGCCATGTCGCATCTGCGCGGTAAGGCCTCAGAGTTGGCTTACTCGGCGCTTATGGCGGACAGAAAGGCGTTCCCTACATGGGCGATCTTTATAGAAAAGATTCGCGTCATGTACCAGCCGCCGAACAACGAAGTGTTGATTCAGGCGCGCTTCTTTGGAGCGCGACAGGCCAAGCGATCTCTGCAAGAGTATGTGCAAGAGTTGCGCTCGCTGTCGGCGTCCATTACCGTAGGTCCGATTCCGGAGCACATGAAGGTGCCCACGTTTATGAGCGGACTACGGCATTGCCCATCGTGACAGGCCCTTTTCAGAAATGTACCGTCGACGATAGAAGAGGCAATTCAAATTGCCTTGGTTGAGAAGCGATCCTACAAAAGTGCCTCGGCGACAGCTTGGTATAAGCCGTCGGCCGAGAGGTCAGATGCCACTCCCATGGAGTTGGGCAAGGCAGACGTGGTCTGTTTTAAATGCGGCAAGCGCGGCCATATGATGGCTCGCTGCTATGCCAGGGTCCCTGCTGGGGCGAAGATGCCCAGCATGAGGACTCCCTACCCATAAGGCGATGGCAAGAACCAGCGTGCGAGACGCAAGAGTTCTGCATCGATCACTGAGGGGTCGGGAAATGCAGGAGCGCAGTGGGGGCAGGATGTCCTACTGTCGCGGACTCTAAAGCTACCCCTATTTCTAGAGTTGTGGAACAAATGGGTAGCATAGTTCCTGAGGTCTCAAAATTTCGGACCTCAACCTTGCTGGCCTATAGCGCTCAAGTTCGAGGCTATGACCAGGTAATGATCCTCCTAGTGGATTAGGGTGCAGCTCCAAATTCTGTAAGAATCGCGGCTCTAAGAAAGAGACCGGCGATGTTTGAGTCGATTTGCCAGGATGGCAAGCGAGAAGAGGCGACCGTTCGTTTAGTGAACGGCGCGCTCGTTAAGTCTGAGGGAGTTTAGGTAGAGCTCGCCTTCAGCTTTAGTGACTTCTCTTGTAGAGAGAAGTTCACAGTGCTAGGAATGGAGAGCCCGTATGACCTCATCCTAGGCATGCCATTGTAGGCAAAGTACCAACCATGGATAGACTGGCGTACACGCACAGTTGCGAACTCTACGCAGGACACCGGAAAGGATGTGCTCTGCGAGAGGCGTCTACAACTGATGTCGTTTCGAACACAGTTGAGGATGCGTTGACGGGGTGTCAAACGTCACCAAGTCCTTCCCAGCTTGTGGAGACTGGGGTACTAAAAAGGACGACGACAAGAAGGCATGCGTCTAATAGCCCTGATCAGAACCAAGGGGCTGAGACAGTAGATAGCGAGCTTACAGAAAGTTAAGCGTCGCAAAAATCGGCAGAGAGAGCAACGGCACCTACTTTCAGGTCAAAGGCCGTGTTGACTCAGAAAACGAACACCTGATAAATGAGGTCGATCAGAGGAACGTCAAAACGAGTGACATTTGGATCAGTCCCTTATAAAGAGGACGGGCCTTCGAACAAGGTGTTCGAGGCCGATAAAGACAAAATGACGGAAGCATCCTCAGTTGAGATGCCCCACGTCTTGGGATCTGACCGATGATAAAGTAAAATTTCCGGAGATGTCGCGGGATCTGTTCCTTGCCGAATTAAAAGAAGTGAAGAGCCACGAAATGGTCACACCAGTTCCAGAAGAGGACTTGGTGGATTGTTGCTCGTCGTCCACAATGAACGAGAGCGTCCTAGAAACGGACAAAATCGATTCTCAAGGTTAAAATGTCCTGAGATACAATTCGTTCTTTGAGGTTCTTTCCGCGGGAATGGCGTTTGCGCCGGTATGGTCGCCGTGTTCAGCTTATTATAAGCACGAACCACGCACCATCCCCCTGTGGCTTTACGCACACAAAAGGTCGGGCTGCAGTGAGGCAACTTGCTCTCACAGACATGTCCCGCTTTGGCCCATTTGTCGAAGAGCTCGCCGATAAAATCGACTTGTTTTGGCAACGGTTATTGCCTGATCACACCATACTTGGTGCCAGGTTCGAGATCATTTCGTGCCCGATGTTTCTATCTGCTGGTAGGCGGCTTGGCACTTCTTCTGGAACACATCGCGATATTTCCACAGATCACCACACCGCTATGAGGTTGAAAATAGCGCAGAAATTCTGCTTCGTATTGGTCGATTGTTTCATTTGAACCGGGACTGATGATACACGGCCGAGTGGTTTCCCCTGAGCCTTCCATAAATTGTAGACGCGAAAAAAATTGCGCGTCTATAATAGCGCGCTCTAGGAGCGACGCACTAGTTCCTTCCGATTGAGGCTATTTGGATGCCTGTACTCATCACTACTATGAGGTGATGGCAGCTATGTCGACTCATTGTAGTCAACAATGAGCGACGGATCTATTTGTCGATTGGAGACAATTGAATCCTACGATGCAGGATGGAGCGCATTTCGGGTTAAGTTTGCTGGAAAATCGGATGTTCTCCGCTATTCGAAGAAAACCTGGATTCCGCACAAAGCAAAATATGTGCGTGGATGGACAGACAAGGTGATGCGTTTCGAAAATACGTCAACGTAGGCAGTTGAAGGAGCACATTCAGCATTAAAACGGTATCTCCAAACAGATATAAGCAATCTAGATCTCGTCCAGACAAAGCCATTATGCACCAAGCTCGGGAGCTTGAATCAAACATTGCCAGCGAACCCATCCAAATCCCACATGTATACCGTAGTTGTGTAACTTACGAGCAGCTGACTGGACGTGTTTCTGTTTTTGCCCTACAAAAAATCGAAAAGCAACGCAATAGACCGGAAGATGATTTGAGGAATACGTGCAGTCATACGCTGCGCAGGACTATGGGACTACCATATATGCATGAAATTCATGAGCTTTGCAACAGCCCCATTCCCAAGATTTAAGAGAAATCTTGGGAAGCACGAAGTAAAAATTTTGTCAGTGATGCAAAAAGGAATAGAGAAATCCCCATAGCTAACTCCCTATTTCATAGATACTCATGATTAGCATTTAGTTGAAAAAGCCCTTTCGGTCTTTAATAAAATCCATGGCCAGTATTTTAAACATTATTTTTTGTAATGGGTGGATCAAACAAAAATTTGGTGGGTGGGAATAATAAGAAATTTGACTACCATTCCAGTCTTGTGCTTAGCACAGGAGATATCGTCAATCACGTCACACTGTTTTTTTGGTAAAGGCCACTGTAGTGTGACAGGTCAGATTCCACGTGGCTAAGGTAGAAAAAGCAACTTGAGTGGGTGGAAATATTAAGTCTCTAATAATATAGTCCATATTTGGCCTTTAGCTTCAATAATTTGCTTACTGTCGGCCCACAACAGTGCCGCCTGAATTGCTGTCAGGTAATTTTAGAGCATTCCACGACACTTCAAGGCTCGGCAGCACAAATTCATGTAGAGCTAGAATGGTGGATGCTTTTAAACGGCCTCGCACTACAAGCACACACCTTCAAGCATACATCCTCACTGTGCAAGTAGGATGGATTATGAAGTCCAGTTACCAGCACGACAGCAGAAACAGTTGCTGCGAAGCACTAGGCGATGTTAGCGTTTATCGCGGCGCGTGCGCGTCTGCTTGATTGTTTGGGTGTCTTCGCAAACGAACCATCAGCTTTGCTTTTTTTAGGTGGCATGTCAGGCGCCGTGTGTATCACCCGGGTAGGTGCACACACTGGTCGCCAAAGGAGTGGTTGAGTGGACTAAAGCGGTGCGACGTATGCTGCTCGCTGTCCCTGTTTCCTCCCGTTGACGATTCCACAAATGTAAAATACGTTCGTTAAAAGGGCGGGAGAGGGTGTAACGTCTAATATTGCACATCCGCTAAGTACACTTAAGGGGTAGGCCAATTACTTAATGTAAAGTAATTTGACCTGCCACTCCGGTGATGTTCACGTAGTGACCCGGTCTTCTTTATGTGATGTACATAGGTACATTCACATTGAAAGGGTGACGTCTAGCGTCTTCCGCGAGCAGAGGTATTCAAGAGAATTTGCTCGCCATGTAGAGATGCACATCTACAGAGATAATATCTCTTGATGATTGGGTAAAAAGGCTCTATATTTAATTCAAATCGATATAAATCAGTCTCATAAATACTTTCTAGTAATGAATGCGCATGTGAAGACGGGTATCCGCTTCCATGGCGACACTTGCTCTAAGGTACAACAAGTTCGTTGTGTGAGGTCGCTTTAGGCGCCACCAACTACCTCACTGCACGTGAGAGAAGACGGTGAAACCGCTTTTCTCGCTATCATTTGTTGTACACTCAACAGTTCTGCCTGTTAAGAGCCTCAATTTTACAAGAATTGCTCCCATTCTTCCTTCCACATGCATGGGAGGTGTGCGCAGTCCGAAAATATTTATTCAATGGCGTCAGCTAAAGCCAAATCATGAACGGTCAGTAGAACATATGGAGTTTCTGCCAGCGTGTTTCGCAACTGCTCGAGCGCCCAGGTATAATCTGCCTTCTTTACCCCTGATAGAAATGCAAATGCCGAGTAAAGATTAGATTTATTCCGTTCTTCCAAACATGCTCAGCAATGGCATCCAGAACCTGTTGGTTTTGTAGGTATAATCCAAGAGAAGATTGTACCGGCAAATTAAACGGATGGATGTTGGATGGGCCATGAACAAGTGTGTGACGCCCATATCACCGCTGATTTTCACACGATAAACCCATTTGCTAAAAGTAAGTTCATTCCATCAAGGCCTGAAAGGGGACCTGCTTGCCAATTCCTCTAGACTAGACTGTGCTTTGGCATTGTAGAAGTTTTTTGCCGTAGTCAGTGATTCTGAAACTCACGATAAATAAGTGTTAATCCCGGACGTGCAAGAACTCCAGCTGATAAAGTTCCTGTGCACGTCCTTTTCCTTCTCCAGTCATTCTGCGGTATCCTGGGCGCCCGGCCATATTCTCTGAAGGTTTATGGTTGTGTTGGCTGTTCCGCAATTCGACCGTCCAAGAACCGTGCCCACTCTTCTTCCCAAAAGCCCTTAAAGGATACCCTGCAATTTGGTTCCTGTCTTTCGTTTCTTCCCGTCAGTATTTCCGGTAGAGCGTTTCCTATACTCCCACCTCGATCGCACCCTAGCAAAACTCGCTTGTCTCCATTATTGACACCCCATAGCCAGACTCACGGCACACATGACGAGCGTGTTCTATTAGATCACAACGTGTGGTAAGAAACTTGGTTGCAATTGATGATCAAGACTTTTTTTGAGAAAGGTGGCGCAATTAAGAAAAATATGGGCTGGCAATTTAGTAAAAAGCGGGCTGGCAATTATTGTAATATTGAAATTCCACAATAGGGAATGTTATTGTTTCCGACATAACAACCAGTAATAATCTCAGGGTAATAACTTTGTTTCAATGGAAGTGACGCCATAATTTGATTGGTCAGATTCTACCTGGCTGGGTGGAAATAGCAAGTAATTTGTTTGGTCAGATTCCACGGGGCTGGGTGGAAATAGCAACTTGGTTGGTGCAAATAGCAAGTCGTTTATTTCGGCTGATTTGCAAAAAAGATGACTAACAGCGCAAAACGATTGTTTTGGATTACATGATCTTGATAAAGAGCATTATTAAGTAAATTTTTGTAATAATCTATTTTCGTTCAGCATTTTTCTCAAACTAATTATCTAAAAGGCCAAATTTAATAAATCAAAATCACTGAAACAAGAGCTACCCATATGAAAATAGAGACTAGGGCAGCGCTATTCTCATGGCTCTAAAATTAACAAAATTTTCCTATGCTTTGAAGTGATGGCGCAAGAGCCAATGTCCTCGCCAAGAATGCGACGGCCAAGCGCCTCCTCCGAGCGAAGTACGAGGCCAGCGACGTCCATTGTGGGAGCAGATGGTCGTATAGTGCTCACGCCGACCGAATTGCATGATGGGAATGGATCGTACGGACATTTGAGTTCGCCGCTCTACGGCTCAATTTCTCAAAGCCAGCCGCAGCACACGAACGCGTCGAATCTGCACCATATATCACCAGTCCGCAAACGATCGCTTCGAGATTTGATCGTATCTCCTAGCGTAGCGAAGGTGCTTTACGCTCTCTGTCTCCTGGCCGCTGTTGGTGCTCGTGCGAGTCTTGTGTCGCTGTATTATTTATTAGTTTTGTGTTACGGAGTGGTGCAATCTTTTCAGTCACGCAGGGTTACCCTTTTGACAATCGTGGTATCGTTTGTAGCCTGTGTGTGCCACATCGCCATTAAACTCGCATACGGAGACGAAAGTCGCTACAATGGTGCAGAGATCGCGCGTCTCTTTGGGTTTTACACCATGCGCACTACCAAAACGTACGTCGAGACGATAGGAGAGGACGTTTTTGTATTGGGATGCAGTATCCTGTACTATTGGCACCTTCTACGAACCCAAAGGGGTAGATTTCGGGAACAAGCACCTCTGGTCCAGTCGCATTTGGATCTCTTTGAGATTGGCGATCACTTTTTGAATGGCAACGAGTTCAAACGCGATCGTCCTCAATCGATGTTACGAGTTCTGGAGCTCTTGAATTCCGTGCTTCTTGCACTCACATCCATTGCCGTACCAGCAGTTGCTTCCGGGCTATTATACGTTGTATTTCTGATACAGCTGATCCGCTACACGGTGTTTGTACGACGAATGACAATGGAGGAGCTACTTGCACGCGAGTCAGGTGTTAAGAGGTCGAGTTCTTTTCTTGGACCAGAGATCACGAAGCTCGTCGTGGCTCTATCCGTCGTGATTCTTATCGCTTGGTACGTAAATCATTGTTTTTTTGATGATAGACGACGTTCTCGAAACTAATTGTGTGATTCTAGGTACTGCATCCATCTTGATCTACTAGCACAGAATGACACAGTACAGAAAGTTGCCTTGTATGCGGGATTTGCAAACTTTCGAAACGGAGGCGTACGATGGCAGTACTATTTCTTTGCTGTTTTTTTAGGATTGCTCGCTTGGATTTCGGCAAAGCTCCATCGATTGTATACGAAAATTAATGGCACTGGTACTCTCTCGTCTCGACTATCGAATGACGGTATAACTGCTGTGGAGCTAGGAACCGTGGAGGCTGACGTAGCACAGTCGTTGCTTGACCAGCGCACTAGTTTAAAGACGCGAGATATCAAGGAATTGCTCAAGACACAGTCGATTGTAGTACGTGCGTTTGCACGAGACGGAGGGCTGTTGCTGGGCAGCGCAGCAGCAGTTGTATGGTGCGTCTCGTACCCGTCGTACTTATCAGCGCCACTATTAGCGCTTGCTTTTGTGACAATCGCCTTGTTTGGAGTGCTCTCGTCATCTGTCGTAATGTGGCTCTTGATGGCTTATGGCATTCTCTTGGCTCTAGCAGAGTACACGAGCAATCTGACCATCAATTTTTGGTCGGAGGATTACACAACCTATGGGCTACGAGTCTTTGACTATCCCTTTCTTGATATTGGCGCCCACTTGCTTTGTCTCGTCTTTATGTTCGTAGCCATTCGAACGCAATGGCGGTATCAAGACGTCCTTCGGGAGTCTCGAAAACGTTGCGCTACGGCTGGTGATGACGAAGTTAAATACAATGATGAAGCAAGCGTGGATAGAGCAAGTTTTGCAACCATTAAACGGCTAGCAACGATGCGAAGTGTGAGTCCTTGAGGTTTTAGTATTGGAACAAAGTACTGACTTGTTGTGTCTAGCAAATGGAATTGGGATGGCGGTCTGCGGCGCAATTATGGCTTGTTGACGCAAAACAAGTGATTGTTTCTCATCTTGATGCGTTAGTGCTGGTCACTATTATAAGTACGGTCGGCAGTCCATTGTGTTTAATGTTTTTGTAAAGGTTGCTAATGTAGTCTTGTGTGTGGCGTATTGTGCAGTTGTCGCGTTGAGTACACACGTGTCGTTCTTTCAGATTGGATATTTATTGCTTGCAGTGTCGCTGATGGTGTTTTACGAACAACGTCGACGTTTTTGGCGCTACTTGTTGCTATATGCGCTTGGAGCGTGTTTTGCCGTGTTTGTGCATAACATTGAGTGTACCGAAAGCGTTGAGCTCGAGTTAATTGGGTTGCAATGTTACCACTATAAGCTGAAGACATGGGGCTCGTTGTGGCCGACGTTATTTAGCGCTCAGCTCTTGATTATTGCACAATTAGTGTTTCAGCTTGTGATTTACGTGGCCAATCGTGAAGAAATTCAAGAACGCTTGCGAACCAAAGACCACGTCGGGCAAAATCCCGTCTTCTTTATTTCACGACTTGCTATGGAGATTGATAATTGCTTTCGAATTGGTGGCGCCGTATTGTGTTATCTTGCGTTTATTGTCGTCGCGATTCAATTTGAAAGCGGGTCAACACGTTTGAGCACGAATTTGGTCGGAGCAGTTCATTTGTCTCTGTTTTTCATTATTTTTGGGAACCATTTGTCTGGTTTTCATCTCGCGCCTCGAACGTCCTTGCGACTTAAGGTACTCTGGTCTTTGGCTTTGTTCATTGAAGGATCGATTTTGATCGCACGATACGTCTATCAATTTGACAAAGTAGCTACGTACTTGGACACTCACTTGTTTACATTGTCGTTCATTTCAGCTCAAGATATGGGGTTTGAGTATCATGCATCCACGAGCGGCATCTCGAACGTGTTTATATATCTTCTACCCACTGCCATTTTGACAGGTCTGTGCTTTTGGCAGCTCTCTTCGATGATGAAAGATGTCAAGCCGTATAATTTCTTTCTTCGTGGTCGAAGTCGTACAGCAGATCGATTTCGATTCATTCTGGAAAGTCTTCAACAAGTTGTCATCTCGTGTAGTGCGACGGCATTAGTGCTTGTGACAATGGTTAATGCCTTAAACCCGATGAGTTTCGTAGGATTCGTGTATGTCGTGATCCTCATTGTAGGCCGTGCTTTGAGTGATTCCTGGAAACAGTTGTGGCTTCCTCTTTTCTGGCTTGCATCACTCTCTGCATTGATGAAATACGTGATTCAATTGAGTGCGTTTAACTCGGAGCAAATTGAAGTGGGCTCGCTTTCTCACTCTAATGAGGACAGTCCTTGGATTGGTACCATTCGATTAGTTGAACGCTTTTACGAGAGGGAAGGAAAATCAAAGCTTTGGGAGTTGCTATCTGGGGACTTTTGGGTCATTGTATTGTGTTGTGTTCAGCGTATTGCGCAATACTTTGACGCGTCTTCGTCGACTCGGCGTCAATCCGAATTAAACGAAATTATGAGGCGGTTTGAAGAGCAGTACGCCTTATTTGCAGCGACTAATTCCAACCACCTTTATCCGACATCGTCTTGCGAAGTCGATGATAACGATGATGACGTGAAAGAACGAGTTCGTGCTCTTCAGGACGACGACAATGGAGCTAATTCTGGAAAGAAAACTGTAACTGGAGGCGAGGAGCAAACGGATCGTCACAACGACGAAGCACCGAGATCGTCTTACACGTTGGAGAAGAGGGATTTTTTTATAAGTCTTCAAAAGTTTGGCGCGATGTATGCGAGCAAGGCATCTGTGAACGTAGTGATGCTATTGCTAACTGTGTCAAGCTTTGTCCACCAAGACGTTCTAGCGATTGTTTATCTGGTGATTGTCTATAGTATCATGGATGCATCGCCTACGACTGTGTGTAGACGCTGGTGGGCATTAGCGTGGCTACTTTCGTGTGTGATTTTAGTAATGTATTTAATGATGCTATGGTTGCCTCCATTTTTGAATTGCAAAAGGGAAGAAACGTTTCCGTGGCGAGTCGTTCCCGATGAGTACGAGAAATGGTTGATCATGAGCCATCAACACAAGTGGGCCTTATTGACAGACTTTGTGGCTTTGTTAAGTGTATACCTCTTACGGAATACAAATCAAAATGATCAAAAAGTAGAGACGATTGCAGCCGTAGATGATTCAACAGCTGCGTTCTCACAAACGTTGCACAATGAAAACAGTGACGACAAGTCGGAACAATCAATGCCAACGTCTCATACCGAAGTCATGTACGCCTTGTTAATGCAGCACAACGTTTGGTATTATCTCGAGTTTTTCGTTCTCGCGTACTGGTTACCATTGCTTCTTCTTTTAGTCTTTGTGTGTGGTGCGAATCAAGGAGGAGTTGTCTCTATGGTTTATTTATTTGCGTCGCTCTTCATGCTATATCGACTCGATGAAGCACGACGTCCTTCTAATTTATGGATTCATTACTTACGAACGTGGACGTGGGCTCATTTATTTAGTATCACTATTATTAACGCACCGTACGTTTACGCAGCCCTTAGCAATTGTCTCGTTGGTGACAAAGCAGCGAATGATGAGCATTGTATGTCAATTGCAAATTTTCTTGGTGTAGAAGCAAGAAAAGTCCCGTATGGCCTCATTGCGCTCTTTGTATTGATTTCCATTCAATGCGAGATTGTGGTAGCACCAATCTATGCCACAGTATACGCGACTATAATCAATGAACACAAACGTGCCGTCAAACGTCGTGGAGAAATCATGCGCGAATTCTATCGCCAGCGAACGGAACAATGGTATGCCATGAAAAAAGACAAGAATGCAGCGATTCAGCGTCTTAAAATGATCGTATCTCGACTGGTTCACAAAGTCGAAGAATTAATGGACATTGCACGAGGATTACACCACAATTTGCCACCCATGGCACCATCAAAGCCAATAATAGTCGAAACATCCCAGAATGCAGTCTTAATTTCATGGGAAAAACCCAGTAATAGCTACCACAAGATCCGCCAGTATCGTATTTCAAGACAACAGTTTCCGTCGTTGACACTGCTTGGAGATTTTAGTGACATTGTCGAAATTTCTGGTGAGCGTTTGGAAGCTCGAATTGAAGGGCTTCGTCCTGGAACGAGTTATCAATTTAAAGTCTGTGCCGTGTCGCGAATGGGCGAAGGTCCGTTTAGTGCCGCGAGCGATCCAATTGCGACCTATTCTCTTAATTTGGATGGAATTACAACAGCAGGGTGGATGAAATATTATCGGGAGAAGCTTCCTGTTTCACGATGGGGATTTCTCGTCTCATGGATGAATGCCAAGTATTTGCATCGATACGTTGTAATTGACTCGAGTCACTTGGTGTTTTATCAAGACGAAGAACGAGCATTAAAACATCGCAGTCGCAAGCAGAAAAAACGTTTAAAAACATCGTTCAAATGGAGTGACGTCTTGTCGTTACAACTCAGTACTTCGAAAGTGCAGTACGACGACGTCTCGCCATCCCTTTATTGTTTTGAGCTGATTGTGCGACACTCGAGCAATCGTGGGGACGTCAAGTACGTGTTTCAATCGGAGCATTCAAAAGAGTTTAACTTGTTTCTATCAGCCTTGGCATTCGCGGTTCCTCGTGAAGCTCTGGGCGATAATATCATCGAGTGTCTGAAAGAACGACAATTACCCAGTCCTTTGGATATAACCCCTTTACGTCGTAATACTGTGGAGGATTCAACTTTTGATGAGATCAAAAGCGAATGGAGCAGCGTAACAGGCGATGAAAGTACACTCGGTGACCCTGAAGATGACGATTTTGACGCTAAGAATGGTTTTGCGTGGCGAATCCCATTGTATCGATTGCTCTATTGCTATCAAAACGCTGGATTTAAGCTCGAAACGGTGCAATTTGAAGAAGATGACATGAATGAACCATCCTGTTTTGAATTGATGCAGCTTTTTATTCACGTCATACGTAGCAAAAGTGCTAGTATTTGCTGTTTGGTATTAATTCTCTGCTTCACGGAACAGGTAACTTTTCTTCGTAAAATTGGAACCTCCCTCTTGGTTTCTTGCTGACTTAGACTATTTTTTTACAGGCGGATCTACTTAACATGGTATACGTCTTAGCTACCTTTACGTTCTTACTCGTAGAAAACCCTCGTCCAATTCCGACCATCTGGACCCGATTACTAGCTTATGTACGTGCTACAAAACAGCTCTTTTGTTGTCGTTAATTCGGCTCACTTTTATTATATTAGACGTGCGGGATTATCGCATTGCGCTATGTCTTTCAGCTGTCGATCTTTTGTACGGGAATGACAGATCACGGCTCGTTTTATCCAAGTTTTGAACCGTACTGCATGGATCCAATAAATGCTGCTATGAATGCCAAATCGATTCAATTCATGGTGCTCTTTGGCGTGTACAAATTCGATGGCACTGCCATTGATCACGTAAATTCGGTCTTTGATGGTCTTCAATGGAATTTCTACGTCATGATTGTTCTCTTGTGGCATCAACGCGAGCTTCGGCTTCAAGGATTCTGGATTGAAGAAGCAATCGACGATAGTAATCAAGCTTCTTCGCAATACAAAGCTGACGTGATGCGAGGATTGCAGTCGTCCTTGTCTTCTTCCCACGATTCAATCGATGACGCGCTCTTGTCCGATGGTCGTCGACAAGCGCCTATAATTGACCAGATCGCGACAAATTCAAGTTCTCGAAAGATTGAAACTGCAAACCTTTGCAATGAAATTGCGGCGCAAGTCTTACAGGAATTAAATGAACAAGAAAAGCTTGAAGAAATCAAAAAGGAAGCGCTTGGTGTTACTACGAATAAAGATAACCTCGCCCATTCTGTATCATCGCGGCAGTCGCTCGAGAATGAAAGATCTCGTGAGAGTGTATTGTCTGAGTTTCCACAAGCCGCGAGAAATGACGTCGTTGCGAAGCTAGTAGACATGAGTGGCGATATGTCTGAATATGGATACTACGCGGGTGCAAAAACGTCGTGGCTCGAGACGACGTTTCCAAGAGCATATTCCTATTTCCAGACAGTCATTTGTGATCCACCGGCTCAATGGGATAAAGACATTTACGTTGCGATTACCGGTGCGAAACCCGGTCGAGATTTCTACACGGCTTCGCTCTCGGTGCTTTTATTCTCCGCAATCTACGCTGTAGTTCTTTACGAGCAATTAGGCGAAGCTGACGCAAGCAGCACTTCAGTAGCGGATGCAAACAGTCGCATTTCGTCCTCATCGCTTCTTTCGGGGTACCTCGTGCTCTTGGTGTTTGTTGAATTGGTCTTTATTATATGGGATCGGGTCGCGTACGTGACGTCTTCACTTCGATCGAAAGTACTTTTGCAGTATTCGTACACGATTGGACTGCACTTGACTGTATGGATTCTTCTTCCTAGCAATACCAACATATATTTTCAGCAACGACCAGCACTTGTAGTGTTTTATCTATTCCAGTGTGTCTATCTATGGCTAGGTGCGCTACAGATTCGCTACGGCTACTTGGCTTATCTTGGGAGTCGCTACAATTACACTAAAGAGAATAAAGTCACGGCACTTGGCGCGACGTTGTTTGGCATAATGATGAAAGCGCCGTTTTTATTTGAAATGCGTGCTTTACTCGACTACATTTGTACGACGACGTCTCTTAGTTGGCAGCATTGGGTGCTTTTAGAAGACACGGCTGCGCATTTATTCAGTATTCAAAATGCGATGAAAGAACGACTGGAAAACGCCGAGATTCTACAAGGTAAACAGCGACAACCAATACAAGCAAAGCTCACGTCAGCAGGTGTAATGTTGCTGTTTCTACTCGTGTGTCTCATTGGCCCTTTGGCCATGTTTAGTTCAATTAATCCCAGCACAACAACAAACGATGTGACATTCACGCTCGTAACCTTTGGACTTGTGGATGAGCACGAAACCATGTATGAATTGTATAGAAACAGTGATCGGAAGAGTCCTTCGTGTCAAGTCGACTTGAATACCAACAGTGCTTCCGTCCAATGTATCGAGTTTCACGCATTTTCCAACGATGTATACAGCATCTCTCCTCCACGTACCAATCTACTCGTAACACAGCTCCAATCAACGCAAGCGCTAAATTGGACCCTCACGTTTGCATTTACCCGTCCAGGACCAAAGTCGGCAGAAACAATTTCAGCAACATATGCCGTGACAATCACTGACAATCACCGCCAAGCTCTCGTTCCGATCTTAACCGAGCTTACAACGTCTTCTTTGGACACTGAAAACGTGTCTTTGATTCATATTGAGAGCTTGTATCCTGCGGTTGTTCAACTCACAGCGAGTCGTGGGGTCCTCCAACGATCGACGGGCATGCAGTCAGTGACAATCACGAAACACGCTTTAAAAGAATCGACGTGGTGGAGCATGAAACCGGACGTGAATTCGTCAGATGCCTCCTCGTATTGTTCGTCAACGTACCCGTTTTGTATTGTCGCCGTCTCGGACAAGATTGTTCAAGGTTTAACAACATTAGGCATTAGTTCGTATGGAATTATGGCTGTGTATATTTTTGTTGTCGTGACGGTGGGGAGTGCCGTCAAGGGATTCTTTCGTGGCAAAGTGTATCACATTCAGTATGAAGAATTGCCAGATCCGGACGATGTATTGGAACTCGTTGAAGGCATTTACATTGCTCGAAAAGAACAGTATGTAGGACATTTAAAGGACGAAGTACGCCTTTTTGAATCGCTAGTGCGCATGTTACGGTCGCCTGAGACGCTATTGAAAGTCACAGGCACTAATGTGATTCACATTCCCACTGCGAAAGAGAAGCTCGATTGAGTTCTTGCATGATTTATACAAAGGATGTGTGTGTTAAATTTGCATGGTTTAGTGTACCAAGGTCGCGTCACTTTTTTTTAAGTGATTTTCGCATTCTAAAACAAATATTTTGACGGTTGCGAGTAAAAACACGATAGATCTTACGTATCTGAAAGCCATGGACTGTAGAACGAGGACTTGTTTACGAGAACCTTTTTCCCGAATGAAACGATATTTGCTTTGAAAATGGATTGTAAGGGCAGTTAACTTGACTCACACCGCTAGTTCTTGCATGCCTTTGCGGAAAAGATTCAGCCGAAGATCACAGCACTGATGTTGGATATTGGCACTATGCTTAACAAGTCACTAATCTATCAGCTGCTCTTGGCATTTGAGCGCAACTATCAGATGGAGGCACCTACGGATACATCGCGATAGAAACATCTGCAGAGAGTTAAAGCAGTTGGATCATTCCTTCTTCGAAGTTTAATTACATGATTTCCAATATTCTAGAAAAATCAATGGAAAGCTGTTTCGGCTTCATCAGCGAACTTCCTGATGCTTTCTCGGTCTACCGAAACTATTCGTGGAACTCGACTGAAAGCGTATTTTAAGACGCTTCACACCAAACCGGACTTCTACGGGCCAATCGTTGGGAACATGTACCTTGAAGAGGACAGAATTTGGACATTCGAAGTTGTGGCACGGAAGAATTGCTAGTAGACTTTGCATTATGTGAAGGATACTGCTGAGTGTAACGGGTTCCGTTACATAAGTATGATGTCCTATAAGAGTAATAATTATTAGTATTTCCTACAAGAGGAAAGAAATAAAGAAATACACAATTTATTATCTTTATTAATTTTGACTTAAATCGTTCCAAGATTTTTAAATTGGATAATATTGATGCAATAAGACATCAGCTGATTGATATAAGTCTAATTAACCCCGCCAATCGTTATAAGACACGATTCACCTACCCTTCACTGTAACTAGTGTAAGGTCAACTAGTTCTTACCAGTACTATTGAAAGGGGCCCCAATACACCTGGTAGCACTTCGTAGTCAATTTAACGGCCCACGGACATGTTGGATGAAGAAGGAGGTAGCTTCCAAGCCCCTTAAGAAGTTTATCACGCAACGCGTGAGAGGTTTACTCATTTGACTGACCTCGAGGGCGTGGGGCACTGCACTCATGAGCGTAGTGACCTAAGTTTTGACAGCGATTGCATTTCTGCAATCGCTTATTGTTTGAAAAGCGAGATCTCTCGCTTTCGACGTAAGAGAGGTCCATAGGTTCTGGACTTCCGAGCTCTTGTCGTCTCGGAGGACGTTATGATGACGAACTAGCTTGAGCCTGTCTCAAACAAAAGTCCACCTTTTCCGCAACGGATATTGCTTCTTCAAGCGTATCCAGTTCCAAGCGGAACAGATGGGCCATCTCGGGACTATTTGTAAGACCTTGCATGAACACCGTAATCAATGTGTGTTCATGGACTGGATTGTTCGTGATACAACTCGCTAAAAGTCGTAAATGCTGGACATAAGCCTGAACATCACGCTTGCCTTGCTTAAGCTTTGAAAGCTCTGATCGAGCTCTGAACTCAGCCCGAGGCGGTTTAAACGTCTGTTTGAGCCGGGCTTTAAGAGCCTCTGGCGAGCCAAATACATATGGGTCGCGCAACTTGAGGCCTAGCGCCCATGTTTTGGCACGACCTGTCAAATTTCATTAAGCAAATGCGACTTCATTTGCTGTCGACGATGTGATGAGCCTTTATGGCATCCTCCAGTTCGACGAACCATCTTAAAAGGGATTCCTCTTCGACTCCCCCAAAACTTAGAGATGTCTATCTTTAGGGTTCCTGGACGGCGCGTTTGCGTCATCCAGGTACAGGGGTCTGTACCTGTTGCAACCTCAACAGTTCTGCTTGTTGAGAGCCTTGCTGATAACGCAAGGCTACTTTCTCCTTCGCCTCGTCAAGCTCATGTTGTATGAACTTGGCGATGGATGAATAAAGGGCATCTCTGTCCAAACCGGACAGCATGGCCAAGATGGCATCATTCCTTACGGTCGAATTCATTCGTTCGGCCGCACTCCTTTCTATGTCACTTAGAAAGGAGTGCCTATCAAGCAAAACGTGATGCGTATTTCCATTATAATCCTATATGTCCATGTTAGATGATGATGGAACTGTGGCCCTTGGACGGACTACAAAAGTGCTACCAGGTGTAACGGGGCACTGCCGACTTGTACTGCTTCAGTACAAGTCCACTTCGCAATGCTTCAATACAAGTCCACTTCGCATTGCTTCAGTGCGAGTGGTGCCTTACGTCACTTCACGTACACTAGTACGTGCAGAGGAAGACTCTCTTTAGAACACTTGCTATAAAGAGAATTAAAAGTAAACCGTATTTAATATAATTAAGTTCTTCTTTTTTTATCTGTAAGAAACTAACTTTATTATATACTATGAAAAGCGATCGAACGATTGAGTTCGGTCGTAGGTGGGCCAGCCCTTGGCGCTATACTGTACTTTGGGCAGAGATGAGCAGTATGCAGCTAGAGTCGAGTTCATTCAGCACGCACTCGCCGCCGCCCAAGAGAAAATATCTTGTTTTACCAGCAAAGCTCTCAACATACGGAGGTGTTGAGAGAACAGGGTGCTGAACAGTTGGAACTGCTGAGACAGCAGCATACTTAGCCAAATAGGCTAAATCTTGGGCCTTAGGGCTCAAACTTCATGACCCATTTGTCTTAGGGTCGTATGAGGTCTTGAAGCCCGCCTCAGACAAACATTTGAGCTGCCACGTGCCGAATTCAGGGCTCGAGCCGAGCTCCTGGATTTGAAGCAGAGCAAGCATGATCTACACGCTTATGCCCAACACATGCGATACCTGGTCAGTTATATCGTGAGTCATCCAATTGATGAACAAACACAGGTTACTGTGTTTATCAAAGGCCTCGTAGACGGACCTGTTTTAAGACCCACCTCTTTCAGCTAGAATTAAAGTCGCTAGACCAAGCGATCGCTACAGCAGAACAGGAGGACTTTAGCCTGATACAGGCTTTGTCTACTCTGGTGCTTATCGCCGAACGAGTTGACAAGAAAACGGAGGCCCAGAACCCATGGATATCACGTTATAAGAGAGCGAGATACCTCGTTCTTCAAGCTACAAACGTTATAGAAATGTAGTTCGTTTTCAAAAATATGGGCCACTACGTCTATGAGTGTAGCGCCCCACGGCCAGTGCCTAAAAACATTGAGCGAAAAGACCGACCTCTCGCTAGGAATAGCGGAGGACGTGGATCCGACGCTGTTACGAAATCGCAACGGCGAGGCGTATCGCAAATAAAATTTGCAGGTCTTTTGACGAAAGTTGCTCCTCACACACAAACATTCCACTTATGTATCTTGTCGATTGTGGGGCGTCAAACATTTTTTTAATTCGACGCCAATCGCTAGAAGATCGCAGGTTCAAATTATTGAGCGCGATATTCCTATAACGAGGATGACAGTGCGCCTGGCAACAGGCGCAACGGTAACAGTAAACAAACGTGTAGTTGGTATCCAATACACGTAAAATGGTAAAAAGTACGATGGTGATTTCACCGTACTAGATTTAGATGACGAATTTGATGTTATCCTTGAATTACCATGGCTAAGAAAGTACGGGCCATGTATCAATTGGTAGCATCAAGCCGTGACGATGTCTGTCTCTTGTTCATCAGATTGCCAACTCATGAACGTCTTGGAGCGTCCACAAGCGTGTGGATGTCCTGCGAGTGAGTGCGATGGCCTCACTGTGGTTCGGGTCGTTAGCATGACTGCATAAGACCTCAGTGTGAATGCCATACACACTGTGCAGTTAGATCCCGACGACTGCGCACAAGCTCAGGCAGCGTTGAAGGTCCACCATTGTGACGTGGACATAGTTACTGACGGCAGTGCACAAGCACAGGTAGAGTCGAAGTTCGACCACATAAAAAAGTTGAGTGGTACGAAACAAGGATGCTTGCTTAAAAAGCAACATCACAGAAAGTTTGAAAAGCCTGTCTATAAGAAACAGAGCAAAAGTCCTAGATCGACTGGAAAGTCGATCGTAGAGGATCTCGCTGTGGTAGCGCAACCACAGCTCGAGGCAGTTGGGAGGATACTCACCAGATAAAACTCGAGGGAATAAGTCTTCAAGAATCTGTTGGAATGAATTTCATAAATCTGTGGGAATAAGGCAACAAAAATCCGCGGTGAATGTTTCCCGGGTATCTTCGGAAGTAAGTTCTAAAGAGGAATCTGAGACAATGAATGTCATAGTAAATAATTGATCAAGTGTAGCCGCTTATGCACTTGACCTGATAGTGCCTCCGAAGTTAACTTAGAGGATAAGCTAACGCTACAAATAAATTAGTTCTTGCGTGATCTGTGTAGTGGCAAAGTCAACCAGATATGCGTACTTGTCACAGATGACAACTACGTGGCCGATTTTCGGTCGGCAATATAGTATTTTTCGAGAACGAATTCGTTCTTAGCAGCTCATCGATGGACGAAAGTGTCCTCGATGAGAAGACTCGGATTGATCGTTTTACGTCCCAATCCTGAAAGTCATTGAAGACAAACCCTTTATGCAAGGATTTAAAAGAATTCAAGGATGTCTTTCCTGAATCAATAACGTGCGCATTACCTAAGGACAAAGGCACTCGACACGAAATCAACCGAATCCCAGGTTCGAATACTGTGTCATGAAGCAATGACCATTGCCTCCTGAACAAGTAATAGCGATCGACAAATTCTTTGCCGAACGCTTAGCAGCGTGCCATGTGAGGGAGTCAACTTTTCGACATAGCTCTCCGTCCTTCTATGTGCGTAAAGCACCAGGAGGATGGCGGATTGTGCATCCATTCAATAAATCAAACGCTGCAACGGTACCGGCTCAAACGCCGATACCACGAAAGACCTTATCGTTGTATGTAAAAGAGTACTATCTTTTCGTCAATGGATCTGATGGATGGATTCTACGGATCTTTATGCGTGAAAATGATATCCTGTTCACAGCAGTAAGCATCCCGAGCGGTATGCTGTGGGAGTGGCTAGTCATGCCACAGGGACTTAGTGACGCCCGTGCGACATTCAACCGATGTATGTGTAACCAATCTGATTAGACCGGTGCGGGATTTCGCACCGAGTTAGTTTAATGATGTCCTCGTTCATAGGAGAGCCATGTCCGAAAGTTGTTACACTTATGCGTAAGCACAAGTTGTATACAAATCTCAAGAAGTGTATATTCGCTTCAAGCGACTTACCACTTGTTGAATGCGGATCCCGAAAAGATCAAGGCAATTACCGACTGGCCTGTGCCAGTCGATGTCTAGGGACTTCGAAAGTTTCTCGGCTTAGCAGCGTACCTGCACAAGTACTCACGCAGTTATGCCGAAATGACAGTACATCTTTTTCCTTGTTGATGTCAAGGGACTTCGAAAGTTCCTCGGCTTAGCGGCGTACCTGCACAAGTACTCACGCAGTTATGCCGAAATGACAGTACATCTTTTTCCTTGTTTAGAAAATGGAAAGTGGTCATGGAAAGCTAATTGAAAACTTTTTTTGAGGGCATCAAGCAAAGATTGATGCAATCGCCAATCGTGGCGATTGCGGACCAAGACCGACCATTTCATGTGGTCTGTTACGCCAGCGATTGTGCGATCGGCTGTGCGTTAATGCGATACGACACCGACACTACAGAGCGCGTTGTATATTATTAATCGCCTCAGCTCCAGCCAGCTGAACGCAACTATCCACTGCATGACAAAGAACTTCTTGCCATGAAATATGCACTGGCTAAGTTCAGAGTCTATCTCTTGGGAAATAGACTGATAGACCGTTCATTGTATACACGAGCCATGCGTCTTTGCGCACGACCGTAAACAGTCCACACCTCTCGCAAGAATGGCGAGATGGTTGTCTTTTTTTGCGGAGTATAACTTCTCTGTGGAGTATAAGCCAGGACGACTTAACGTCGTCGCTGATGGCCTTTCGCGCTGGCCCGATTTTAAGCCGGCTGTGAAAGTCAACAGTGAGATTAAGGCCACGGTTGCAACAATAAGTTTTCCACCGTCAATATTACTTAACGCCTTTAAGAGAGCTTATCAAGAAGATAAGGCTATTTAAGGGTTGATGGGACACCTCGAAAATCTATCACAACAATCTTTAGAAGGATTGTCGAAATTTTTTCAATCGTCAAGAGATCGATATATAACACGCAATGGTTATTGTATCATACAGCCATTGCTGGCGATACACCTCGTGTCATCACCCCTGCCTATAATGCTTTGCGATTACGCAGCATGTATGAGTACCACAATGCACCAATAAGTGGCCATCGTGGGCAGGAGAAGACTTATCGTACCATATGTTGCGACTTCTACTGGCCACGCCAGTATGAGTTCGTCCGCAAGTACATACGTGCTAGCGAAGTTTGTCAACGGGTAAAGCCCAGGGCTTCATCTCGTGCTCCGTTATAACCTCTGCCTGTTCCGGCAGAGTGTTGGCAGTCCGTATCTATGGACATCGTCTTCGGATTCCCCGAAGAAACCCACAAGAATAATGGTATTCTCGTATTGATTGATCGTTTTGCAAGATGGCCATCTTGCTGCCGTCCCAGAGTCGATCACAGCCAAAGGCTGTGCTCGTGTCTGTATTGACTCGATATTTCGGTCCATGGATTATCCTGTGAACTGGCTTCAGATCGAGACCCTAGATTCACGGTGAAATTTTAGCAAACAGTGTTCAAATCACTTGGAACACAGTTACAAATGTCAAGTTCTGATCATCCTGAACAGATGGTCAGACGATGCGTGCAAATCGTATTCTCGAAGATATACTTTGCGGACATGTCCACGCTTTTAATAGTTGGAGCGAGTTCTTGCCGATGGTAGAATTTGCCAGCAACAATTCAGTGCATGCTTCTGCAGAGCATACACCGTTTTTCGTGAATGGCTTATGCCACCCACGTATACCTAACCTGTTCAAGAGTAACTCTTATTAAGGGGAGGAATCACTCGAGCAAAAAACCTTCTAGCTCTTGCTCATCACGCATTGGCCCCAAGGTTAATGCGAAGGATACCAATGTTGATTTAATTAACATTGAAGTAGATAAACTCAGTCATAACATTAATGCTATTACTGACTTTGACAACGATGCTGAAAGACTCAGCATCGGAAACAATATTATTAATGATAATGATAATACTTTCAATAATCAAGAGATTATATCTCCGCAGTGCGAGCCGGTCGCACTGAAAAATAAATACAACCGAGTCAGCAGGTGATTTCCTGCTGGCCATAGAAGCATGGTCCGCTTCGTTCAGGATTCCATCGCTGATGCGGTGGACTGATAGAAACGGAACTCTGACAAAAATGGAAGAGCAACCATACTTTCATTTAAAATTAATGACCTAGTCCTACTGTGTCATTAATTTTAAATGAAAGTATGGTTGCTCTTCCATTTTTGTCAGAGTTCCGTTCTGCGGTAAATTTACCGAAGCAGGGAGTGACGAATACAGGCAGTAATAAATTACTGCCCAGGTTTATCGGCCCGTTTCGTGTATTACATCGCCAAGGCAATGCATACACGATCGAGCTGCCTCGTAGTATACGTATGCATCCTACATTTTACGCTGGGCTTCTCCGTCCGTATTATCAGTACGAGGCTTCTTCCGATTCCGGATTACACCGGAATGGTCAAAAGCATCAGCCAGAGCCTGATGGTTCCGAGCCAAATTCTTACTGTCTCGGAACAGGGTCTGATTCTCTTGAACCAGACAATCCACTCTTTCCTCCAAGATAGAGATCTTCTGACGAGCTGTCAACACCTCGTTTTGAAAGAAATGATGTGTCCTATCGTTCGCCAGTTGATCAGTCGCAATTTGCGCACAAACTTTCAACTAGTTACAAGAAACATTATCAACCGTCACCACTAACTCGCGCGACTGGATCGCTCTTGATCAAGATTCTCCCTAAATAATAAAGGGTATGTTTCAAATCACGATGTTGAATCGGGCTCGTCAAACGAGGTGAACCCGATCTTTCATCCCCGCCCACATCCATTGATGGATTCGAGTGGTGAGAAGCGCTTTCTTGTTGAAAGTTTCTTGAACCACCGTGAGGCAAAGGGGGTTCGGACAAGAAATCTCGTTCGTTGGTGAGGGTATCAACCCTCGCATGATAGGTGGGAACCTCGTTCCAAACAGATGTTGGACGTTCCGGGTCTCGTCCTGCAGCACGACGAGACCCATCCTCCTCGGCAGAATGTCCATCAGAGAACGAGCACTGGAAGCGATCGTAAAAGGGTAGGAGCTCTCAATTCCTTGGCGTATCTCGTCAGAGATGAGAGTACGTTAATAGGGATCTTTGAGGGATTATGCTTCCTTAGGGGCGTGACCTACACCGTAATAAACAGCACGGGCATGAGTCCCTCCACGAGAGACAAGGAATCCCTGCCTCTCTAGACAAATGGTGCAGCTTATAGCGTGCCCCGGCTACGGTCCGTTTCTCGAACCGTTCGCAAAAGCGTTCAGCTTGTCAAGCCAGATTTTACGGCCTTTGTTTTGTACATTATGTACAAAGGCTGTACAAGCTTGGAACAAATGTTTGAGATCCTTTGCCGTTTGCAAGTGTATCACCGATGCCGGTAAAAGGCATCGATGAAGAACTCCGTTTCATCCTCACAACGCTTGTAAAGCCAGGATGAGTCGAATAACGGAATATGATATTGATCGTTGGTCATACTAGACCATCGAATGAGGTTTCTCTTAGAGGGTAACCAAGGACTCTTTTCAGGAGCGAACCAAAACGTATTGCGGTCCCTCTCGTGCTGGCTCATGTTAACGTTAACGTTAACTTGCTCCTGGGAGCGATTTCTAGGTTCACTCCATTTCTGGCAATACAAACTAGCACCACCAGCAGCACTCTTACCTTCGCTACCACGTAGTTCCTGGTGACGCATACTAACGTCACCAGAGTGGTCATCGCGCTCGGAGTCATCTGATGATGACTGCCCACCAAAGAGGTCAAACGAATAAAACAACCTCGTCATCACCTCTTTGTTGGTCACGTTAGAACCCAAAGGTTTTACGAACTTGGCCCCGGGTGATCTGGCGGCCTTCCTCTCTCTGTCGCCACTGAGTCGGGCGATGCATGTGACTTGGACCAGTTACCTAAAATAGGTGCAGCAGGTGACTTGTCCCCGTCATCTGCAATGTCATCAACAGATGACTTACCGCAGTTACCTCGAATGGGAGTAGGGCGTGACATATCCCCCCGCAGTAGACGCATTAGCGTCTACTGAAAGTTTTGCCTTACTGACAGATACACCGATCCGCGCAGCTACCAGCTTTATGGCCTTGCGGCCCGCGCGCACAGACTTGTTTGTCGCCTCGCCATCTTGATTCTTGTCGAAATCAAGTATGCATATACAATCGGTATTTCGATTAAAACCAAAATGCAGATAAAACGGTATTTTGATAAAAATCAATACAATCGGTATTTTGATTAAAATTACAATGCAAATAAAATTGGTATTTTGGTTCAAACCAATAATGCTAATTACAGGAAAAGACTTGATAATCTTAACAACAGTTAAGATTATAAAGTCATCTCCTACATCATTTACTTTGGTGACTGTTGGTAGAGGGGGGATGTAACGGGGTGTCCCGTTACATAAGTATTATTTACTATAATAATAATAATAAATATTAGATCCTATCAAAGGAATTAAATAAAGAAGTGCAAAATTACTATCTTTATAAGTTTGACTTAAAAAGTTCCAATAATACCAAATTTGGTATTATTGATGCAATAAGACATTAGCTCTATTGATTAGTTGTTTTAAGTCAAAACCAACCCCTCCAATCGTTTCGAGACAAAATTGTGAGGTGCGCAAGGAGGCGCCATACTTAGTTAGATATTAATATTATAAGTTCAGTAGTAGATAGAAAACCGTTACGTAGGAAACTAAATATATTAATACAGTTTTACTTTTATTTTATTC
Source organism: Bremia lactucae (assembly GCF_004359215.1). NCBI lineage: Eukaryota > Oomycota > Peronosporomycetes > Peronosporales > Peronosporaceae > Bremia > Bremia lactucae. The sequence goes on from NC_090619.1 coordinate 4,475,956, forward strand.
TAATCCTGTAAATTACATTTAGAAGCTAAACACCCTTAGCTTCCTAGAAATCTCCTCTGTACTCTTGAGTATGTGAAGTTTCGAGACCCCCTTCCTTGACTGTAATTAATGTAAGGTTTACTAGTACCGATCAGTACTAGTGAAAAATGCCCAGTTACGTCACCCAACGAAGTAGAAGCCTTAGCTTAAGTGACGTCACAGGAGCGGTGATCCGACTCCATGTGCGCACTTGTGAACAAGAAAGTAGTTCTAAGACTGATTAATATTGAATCGTAGTAAATATTATTTTATCATACATGCCATCCCTGAAGATATGCACTAAAATATAGGCGAGCGTATTGTTCTAAATACCTCGTATCTTGGATGACGCTAGGCGTTACCCCTTCCGATGTGAATGACCTACGTGCATCACATACACAAGGGTGGGTCACAATGTGAACCACACCCAAGCGTTGAGTCTTATTACATCACTTAAGTAATTGACCATTCCCTTAAGCGCATGCGCCACATTAAAACGCCACCGGCGCCTAGTGCCTCAGTGGAAACGCCGACAGCTACTGATGCTGCCGTCACGCTGTTAACTGGGTGAATTATCCATCCCACTTTCTCACTTTCACAGTGAGGATGTAGATCCGTCGCTTTTTGTTGACTACAATGAGTCGACACCGCTGCCATCACCTTATAGTAGTGATGAGTACTGCGAGCTAATGAGGAAGGCCGATGGCGCTTCATTGCCCATCCAAACTTCACTTATTGCTCCTAACATGGAGACGACCAATGTTGTGAAGGTCAACTTGCCTTACGTCAACAAATCAACTGTCTCGTCGTTTGCGCACTTGCAGTGACCATACATGAGAGCGCCACCCGAAAGGCGCAGCTGTTTCTCAGTTGGGTAAAAATACAGCACCTGTTGTTCAGAAAATCATTCACAGTGGGTATGGCGCTGAAGAGCCTGAGCGTAAAGCTCCACCGACGGCACTGGAACGTGTCCAGTCTGTGTTACAAGGCAGTCGCATTGAACGCGACTGTGTGATTGGTGGCATACATCTAATGCCACCTTCATCCGAATGGCCGTATGCGGATTGAGCGAGTGCGTCGCTCCCAAAGCGCGCTACTTTAGATGCACATATATTTTATGGCATCTATAGTTTGTGGAAGGCTCAGGGGAAATCACTTGGTCGTGTTTCCCCGACCCCGGTCGTGTTGCATTCAAACAAATCGGCCGACCATACAAAGCGGAATTCCTGCGCCACATTCCGATGTGACGAAACAATAATCGCAGCGACTTAACTTCGCTCGCTTGCGTGAGGGAGAAATCATGGGTTGTACTCTACCCCGTATTTCTACTCATCGCACCGCTCCTGCGAGTCTTTTCAGAACTAGCGGAGCGACAGCTGGTGCTCCTTCACATAGGCAGATACCAGGCCCAGCACGTCGACGTGCAGCGCGTCTACTGTCTCCCAATAGTCAAAATGTTTGGGTATCCTCTCCACTGGACGAGAATTCGATGCTTATGCTAAACGGAGCGGTGAGCAACCAACCTTCCAGCAAGTAAGCATTGGTTCCCAGCTGCAACCATCAGTGCAGGTGGCACCCAATAGGAGCGGCAATTATGCTTATCTATTCGCGGCAGCCTACCCCGCATCTGTTGAGTCGCAGGCGCTGAGCGCTGCTGAACGACGGATCGGGGATCTCGAAAGTGAAGTAGTTCGAATCTTCACGATGTTCGCCCGAAGGATCGTCAGGGTTACGAACGTTTAAAACTTCGGTAGGACCTTTTGGAAGAGCTAATGCTATGGGAACTGCATTACGCGCGTGATATCTCTCGCTCTCCAAGCCCGTATCGTGGTCGGACGAGCCATTTGGCTGGAGGTTTTTCACTGTCCCTTCTTCCTTATCAGATCGACGCTCGACTCACAATCGGCGTCATCATCGGTCTCCTTAGACGGATGGGGATATGTGACCTCATTTGGGTCTACATACCGCTATAGACGGCCTACGTAAAATACGGGGTGCGTCTTCATATACGGGGGAAAGGTGAGTGTAACGGGGTGTATCGTTACATGAAATTAACAATAAAAGATTGTTAATTAATATTATCCAAAAGGTAGATAATATTTGGAGGAAATTACTTTAAATAGTAATTTCCTGAATTCTTATCCATAAATAGGTATAGACCATTATGTCTATTTATTCCGCAGACTAATCAGCTGTAGAAGTAATCAAAGAGAGTTACGAGATAAGATAGATAAGAATTCATTTACATGTTTAGTATTAGTTTATAGTTAAGACAACATTTACAAAGATAGATTAACAA
>NC_090619.1:4478372-4495826 GCF_004359215.1 Bremia lactucae
TGAATTTAATTTCAAAGTTAAATGTAAGCCGGGTAAGTCGAATGTCTTGGCTGACGCTTTATCGCGCAGACCAGACTTCGAGGTAAGACACGAGGAGAGTGTGTCTAGTGCTAAAGGCAATTTCTGCCGTCAACGTTGCAGCCATGAAGCCATACCACGTGACGAGCACATAAGCCTCTTAAATAAAAGAGAGCTACAGTCAGGACGACCATTGTCGCCTGCTGTTATATCACTTTGGGGGACGAAAGGTTTCCCTTCCTTCGCACCTGAAAGTAAAGCTAAATCGCTTTAGCCAAATCGCTTTAGCTAAAGCATGACCTGTTATATCATCGGCTGTCACATTGTGATCCCTGGAGAATCTATGTGCCTCATGACACAGATCTCAAGCTGATAATCTTTCACGAACTCCATGATGCACCATCTAGTGGGCATCTGGGCCGTGAAAGGACATTCTTACGAGTGTCAGAGGAATTTTGGTGGCCACACCTATATAGATGGGTGGCCAACTATATTCGCTCTTGTGAATAGTGTCAGCGCATTAAGCCTGCACCGTCTAGCAGTGTGCACTGAAGCCGCTATTGATTCCAACCAACTGTTGGAAGTCAGTAAGTCTGGACTTCATGTTTGGCATGCCGCCCGATCATAAGGGTCGGACGAGGCTCGTCGTCTTTGAAGACAGACTGAGCAAAATGGTACATTTACCCTATGTAACACATCGATCACAGACAAGGATACAGCTCTCTTGTTCCTGGATCATGTTTACCGACTACACGGGATGCCCGAGTCCATAGTATCGGACCGGGATCCACGTTTTACGTCTGGTTTTTGGCGACATGTGTTCGAGCTGCTAGGTAGCAAGCTCTACATGTCGACCGCAGATCATCCCCAGACCGATGGCCAAACAGAACGTGCCAATCGGGTCGTGGCGGATGTCTTACGCACTATAGCAACTCCCAAAGAGTGGAGCAAGCAATTGCCCTTTGTGGAGTTCGCTATAAATAAAAGTCCTGGCCAGTACGGGTGAGATACCGTTTTGTATAAACGGACTGCGCCATCCTCGGACGCCAGTCTAGTTGATGCGCAGATCGAGTCTTAGTGGGGGAGGGCCCCTCACTATGCTCGGTGCGAAAGAGGGACATCGTGTCGTCAATATGACGATGACCCGCGAGGGTATCATCTCAACGACAGAAACTTGCCCAAGTTACACTGCCAGTTTAGCAGTTGTCAATAAAACTACGTCTTATGACCGACCTCTCTGCGGTATCATAAGCGAGTTTAATGCTAAAAGCGTGAGCGAGGCTCAACGCTCTGTGGATGAGCGAATAGCCATCACACGAAAGTCCGTGGCGCGATGGCAAGCGCACAGGACAAGCAAACAAGATATGCGGACTAAAATGGTCGCAAAAATAATGAATGCTTTCGGTAGGATAGCAGCACTTAATAGTACTTTTTCACCCACGTACTACGAAGTAGTTGCCGCGATTCATTGGGCTCTTTACGGTGGTGGAAGAGGTTTGAGACCTGATTATAGGCTCACCCTTTCCCGGTATATGAAGTCGAACCCGTATTTTACGTGGGTCGTCTAAATCGGTTGGTAGACCCAAATGAGGTCACATACCCCATCCGTCTGAGGAGACCGATGGTGACGCCGACTGTGAGTCGAGCGTCGGGTGAGGGAGACGGAGAATGCGAATAACTATCAGCCGACCGACTCCTCCCACCACGAACAGGACTCGGAGAGCGAGGGACATCACGCGAGTAACGCGGATCCCTAAGCAATATCCTCTCCAGAAGATCCAATCGAGTCTCCAGGCGTTCATAACCCTGACGAGCCTTCGCTCGGACATCATAAAGATCCGAGGTCAGTCGCGAGACTTGACCCTCGAGATCCGCAATACGTCGTTCAGCAGTGCTTAACGCCTGTGACTGAACGGACGAAGGTGAGACAGCCGCGAGTTGGTGAGCGAGATCGCCACTCCTATCGGGCGCCGCGTGCACTGATGGAAGCGGGTGTGAATCAACGCTTGCTTGTCGGAAGGTTGATTGCCCACCGCTCCGTGAGGCAAAGGTATCAGTTCCTCGTCCAACGGAAAAATTTATCCGAAGAGTTTCGACTCTTGGGAACCGCTCGATACCCTACGTATTAATGTACCCGGCTTGGTGGCTGCCTATGAAAAGGAGCACCAGTTGAGGATTCTTCGCTAGTCTCAAATGGACAAGCAGAAGCAGCGTTGGGAGAAGAAACAGGAGGTACAGTGCCGCCCATGAATTCTTTCACACGCAAGCGGGCGAAATTATTTCGCTGCGACCGCTAATCTTTGCATCGGAATGCGGATGAATGCGGCGCAAAAATTCCGCCTCGTATTGGTCGGGCGTTTTATATGAACGCAACGCGACCGGAATAGGGAAAATACGCCCAAGCGATTTTCTCTGAGCCCTCCATGATTCAAAGTTGCCATTATATTTATGAGCGTATAGAAGAGCGCGCTTTTTTAACGTAAATATGAGCCAACGGGAGAGGGACCGCAATTGGCTGCAATTCGCTCCGAAAAGAAGCCTTTATTGCCCTCTGACGGTAACGTAACTCGTTGGTCTGATATGTCCAACAATCGATATCATATTCCGTTGTTGGACTCATCAACGCTTCACAAGCCTGGTGAGGATAAAACGGAATTCTTCATTGATGCAATTTTCCGGCATCAGCGTTGTACTTACAAGCGGGCAAAGAATGTCAAACCTTTGTTTTTAGCTTGGACAGCATTTGTACAGAATGTGCAAAGCATGGGCCGTGAGTTCTGGCTTGACAAACTGGATGCTTTCCGTGAACGGTTCGAAAAAACGGACCGTAATCGGTGCACGCAACAAGCTGCACCGTTTGTCTAGAGAGGCAGGGATAGGTTGCCTCTCGCAAGGGACTCATGTATATGCTGTTCTTAGCGCAGGTCATGCGCTCAAGAAAGCATATCTCCTCAAAGATCCTCATTGGAGGATGCTCATCTCTTACGAAGTTACGTAGGAATTGAGAACCTCCAATCCTTTCACGAGCGCGGGAAGCGCTCGTTTTCCGATGGACCTTCTGTCGAGGAGGATGGGTCTTGTCGTACTGCAAGACGAGACTCGAAATTCTCAACATCAGTTGGGAACGAGGTTCTTAACTATCATGCGAGGGTAGATACCTTAACGAACGAGATACGTCGTTCGAACACCCTTTATATCACGATGGTTCGAGAAGCTTTCAACAAGAAAGCGCTTTCACCACCTGAATTCATCAATGAATGTGGAGGGGAGGAAAAATCGGGTTCGCCTCGTTTGACGAACCCGAATCAACATCGTGATTTGCATCACCCCTTAATTATTTGAGGGAGAAAATTGATCACGAGTGATCACGTCTCCGCGAGTTAGCGGTGACGGTCAATAATGTTCCTCTTGACCAGTTAAAAAATTGTGCGCAGATTGCGACTGAACAACTGGCGAACGAAAGGACACATCATTCTTTTTAGAACGAGCTGTTGACAGCTCGTCAGAAGATCTCTTCTCTAGAGGAAAGAGTGGATCGTCTTGGTCAAGAGAATCAGACTCTGTTCCGAGACAATAAGGCTTTGGCTTGGAACTATCAGGGTTTGGCGGATACCCTAGACCGTTCCGTTGCAATTTGGACTCGGAAGAAGCCTCGTACTGAGGGTCTGGGGGGAGACGCCAAACCTAAAACATAGGTTACGTACGCATACTACGAGGCAGCTCTACCATGAACGCATTGCCATGGCGATGTAGTACAGGAAACGGGCCGATATACCTGGGCAGTCGTTTAGTTCTACCTACATTCGTCACATGTTTTGGTAGGTTTACCGTAGACATAAGGACTAGTTCATTAACATTAACTGGAAGAATGTTTGCTCTTTCATTTTTGTCAGAGTTCCGTTTCTGTCGGTCCACCGCATCAGCGATGAAGACCTTTACGAAACGGACCACTGTTTTCTAGCCAGCAGGAAATCACCTGCTGATTCGGTTTTGTTTTTATTTTCAGTGCGAACGGCGCGCACTGCGGAGATGTCATTCTCCTCTTTAGTGAGAGCATTGTTGATCTCATTAATATTGATTTCGACGCTGAGTCTTTCAGCATCGTTAATAATGTCAGTAATAGCCTTAGTGATATTACTGAGCTTTCCCACTTCAATGTTGATTGAATCAATATTAGTATCGTTCGCATTGATCGTATGGTCTATGCGTGATGAGCAAGAACCAGAAAATTATTTGCTCGAGCGAGCCCCCCCCCCTGAATAAGAGCCGCTCTTAAACAATGTGGGTATACGTGGATGGTGTAAGTCATTCACGTAAAACGGTGTATGCTTTGTAGAAGCATGCAGTGAAGTGTTGATGGCAAATTTTACCATCGGCAAGAACTTGCCTTAACTTTAAAAGAGTCGACACATCCGCGAAGTATCTCTTCGAAGGTACGGTTTTGCACGCTCCGTCTGACCATCTGCTTCAGGATGATCAGAAGTTGACATCTCTAACTGAGTTTCAAGTGATTAAGACACTATTTCCAAATTACGCCGTGAATTTAGGGTCTCGATCTGAGACCAGCTCACGGGCTAGCCCATGGACTCAAAATATCGTGTCAATAAAGACACGAGCACAGCCTTTGGCTGTCATTGACTAAGATTGCTGCAAAATGTACCATTCTGCTGAATCGATCAATAAAAACAAGAAAACCATTAATCTTGTGGTCGTCGTCGGAAAATTCGAAGATGAAGTCCATAGATACGGACTGCCAACGCTCTGCCGGAACAGGCACAAACTGTAACAGGGCACGGGATGAAGAACTGGGTTTCATCCGTTGACAAACTTCGCAAGGACGTATGTACTTGCGGACGAATTCGTACTGGTGAGGCCAGTAGAAATCGCGGCTTATCGTGAAATTATTTATCTCATGTGCACGGCGCCCACTTATTGATGCATCGTGGCACAGATACATGAAGCGTAAACGCAAATCATTATTGGCGGGAGGTGATGAGATTTACCTCATCACCTTGAAAATTATTGCGGCAAATAAATTGTCACTATAGTTTCTAGTTGATTCTGGGGCGTCGAACAGATTTATTCGACGCAAATCGCTCGAAGATCGCAGACTCCAATTAATAGAATTCAAATCAAAAAATATTGAGCGCGATATCCCTCTAAAGAGGATGACAGTGGGCTTTGCAACAGGCGCGTCTGTAACAATAAGAAAAAGTGTAGTTGGTATCCCATCGCTATCATGCCAGTAAGGCTTGGTCGGGTTAAGAATTTTGGATAGTCCAATTTACATTAAAGAGTAAAGAGTGCGATGATGATTTCATCGTTCTGAATTTAGATGGCAAATTTGATGTCATTCTTATAGAATCATGGCTCAGAAAGTACGAGCTATGCATAAACTGGTAGTAATAAGCCGTGACGATGCCTGCCTCTCGTTTATCAGATGACCATATGATAAACGTCTTGGAGCATCCACAAGTCGTGGACGTCCTACGAGTGAGTGCAATGACCTCACTTGTGGTTCGTTCGTTTAGACCACAAAGCGTGGCAACCCATCACACTTTGAAAATAGATCTTGATGGCTGTGCACAAACACAGCCAGCGTCGAAGCTCGACCACTCGAGTACGTTAAGGTGATCGAAATAAGGATGCTTGCTTCGCGAGCAACGTCCAAGCAATTGTCAGGCCCCTGTTAACAAGAGACAGTGCAAAAGTCCTAGATCGACTGGAGAGTCGATCGTTGAGGATGTCGCTGTGAACGCGCAACCATCTCTAGAGGCAGTTGAGGAGAATCACTCCCAAATAAACAACCAGAGGGAAAGTCTGCAAGACTCGGAGAAAAGAATGTTCCCAGCAACCTGTGGTGAAATTTCCCAGGTACCTTTAGAAACAAATTCCGTTATGGAAACTGAGACATTGAATGTCTAAGCAAACAACAAATGACAACTCAAGTTTAGGCGCTAATACACTTGATCTGATAATGCTTTAAAATTACTTAAATTGCCAATACTAGAATCGAAACGGTTCTTGCGTGATCTGCGTGATTGCTAAGTGCGTACTTGTCATAGATGACAAGTACATGGCCGATATTCGGTAGGCAATATTATTTTCTTAAAATGAACGGTTTCTTAGCAGCTCGTCGACGGACGAAGGTGTTCTCGATGAGAAGGATAGGATTGAGAGATATACTACTCAATCCTGGGAGTCACATAAGACAAATTCTTTATACAAGGATTTGATTGAATTCAGGGATGTATTTCCTGAAGCAGTTCCATATAATTACCTAAGGATATAGGCACTTGACATGAGATCGAGCTCAAACCGGGCTCGAAGTACTGTATCATGAAGCAGTGCCTCGCGAACAAGTACTTGCGATCGATAAATTATTTATCGATGTATTAAAAGCGGGCCATGTAAGGGGTTCAACCTCCTCACATAGCTCTCCGACCTTCTTCGTGCAAAACGCCACAGGGGGGTGGCGGATTGTGCTCGCATTCAATAAACTGAATGCTGCAACGGTCAGCCGACACCCAGAAAAGACGTAAGCATAGATGGTATATCTAAGAGTACCATATTTTCGTCTATGGATCTGATGGATAAATTATATCGTATCCTTATGCGTGAACGGGACATCCCGTACACAGTAGTGAGCACTCACAATGGGATGCTAGTAATGCCACAGGGGCGTAGTAACGCCCCTGTAAAATTCAATAGATGCGTAATGAATCTGTTGAGACCTGTGCGAGAATTCGCACCGAGTTATTTCGATGATGTATTCGTCCATAGCCCGGCCATGGACGGAATGACGGGCGTGGGAGTCCATGGAAGTCCGTAAAGCTCACGTTCGTCAGGTCACGGGTCAGGTTCTTACACTTATGCAAAGCATAAGTTGCACGCAAATCTCAAGAAGTGCATATTCGCTGCAAGCGAATACCACTTCTTGGGTGCATCGTCGGTAAACACGGCGCCGTGATCCCGAAAATATCGAGGCAATCACCGACTGGCAAGTTCAAGTCGATGTCAAGGGGCTTAAGAAGTTCCTTAGTTTAGCGGCGTACTTGCACAAGTACTCACGCAATTATGCAGAGATTACAATTCATCTCTCTCGTCTCTTGAAAAAAGACGAGATATGTTTATGGAACGCTGATTGTCAGCGTTTCTTTGAAGACATCAAGCAAAGCTTGATGCAATCGCCCATCTTGGCGATTGCAGATCAAGACAGAAATTTTCATGTCGTCTGTGACGCCAGCGATTACGCAATCAGCTGCGTGTTAATGCAATACGACACAGACGGCGCGGAGCGTGTCGTCTGATACCAATGACGTCAGCTGCAACCAGCTGAACGCAATTACCCAGTGCATAACAAAAAATTCCTTGCCATAAAATATGCATTGGGGGCTAAATTTAGGGTCTATCTCCTCGGAGATAGACTGTTCATCGTATATACAGACCATGCGTCATTACGCACGGCCGTAAATAGCCCATACCTCTCGCAAAGAATGGCGAGGTGGCTATCCTTCTTCGCGGAGTATAATTTCTCCGTGGAATATAAACCAGGACAGCTTAATGTCGTCGCTGATGTGTTGTCACGCTGACCCGATTTCGATTCGGCTGCGCACTTTAACAGTGAAAACAATCCCACTGTTGCAACACTCATTACGAGTGTTCCGCCATCAACCTTGTTTGATGACATAAAGAAAGCCTACACAGAAGATAAAGATTTTCTACGTTTAATGGATCATCTGATGAATCCATTTATTAAATCTTTAAAGATTCACCGGCTTAATATCGATTGTCATTCGATCGATACACTACACGCAACGGCTTGCTATACTACACAGCCGTTGCCGGCGAAACTCCACGTTTCTTCGTCCCAGCTCACAATGGCTTGCGCTTGCGCGTCAAGTATGAGTGTCACGATGCACCAACAAGTGGGCATCGTGGACGTGAGAAAACATATCTCACAGTAAATCGCGACTATTACTGGCCCCGCCAGTATCAGTTCCTGCGCAACTACATTCGTGCTTGCGAGGTATGCCGACGGGTGAAGCCTAGCCTTTCATCCGGTGCATCTCTCCAGCCTTTACCACTTCCAACAGAATGTTGGCATTCCGTATCTATGGACTTCGTCTTCGAATTTCGCAAAGACGATACAAAATCAATGGAATTCTTGTTTTTGTTCACAGCATCAGCAAAATAGTACATTTTGTTGCAGTACCAGAGTCAATCACGGCTACGGGCTGTGCCCGTGTCTTTATCGACACGGTATTCAGACTCCACAGTTTAGCCTCTGAACTGGTCTCCGATAGAGATCCACGATTAGCGGTTTGGTAATCCGTGTTCCGTTCTCTCGGAACACGGCTGACTATGTCAACATCCGATCACCCAGAAACGGATGGTCAATTAGAACGCGTAAATCGCGTCGTCGAAGACATACTTCGAGGTAACGTCCAATCGTATTCGAATTGGAGCGATTTTTTACCGATGGTCGAATTTGCCATTAATAATTCGGTGCATGCGTCTACAACGCATACACCGTTCTTCGTGAATGGCTTAAGCCATCCTCGCATACCCACCCAATTAGAGGGATCCTCTAGTTTATGGGGGGTGGACTCCCACGAGCAAAACAATTTCTGGCTCATGCTCATCACGCATCGAAGTTAACAACGACGCGAATGATGTCGTTTTCGATGCAATCGACATCGAAGATGAGAAAAGTCTCGTGGCAGTGCGCACAAAGCGCACTGAAAAAGACAAAACAAATGAGTCAGCAGAGGAATTTCTGCTGACTCGAGAATCAGTAATCCTTTTCGTACAGGATTCCATTGCTAATGCAGTGGACCTTCAGAAACGGAATGCAGACAAACGTGGAAGAGCAAAAGTTCATTCATTCAAAATTAATGATCTAGTGCTACACTCTACGGTAAACGTATCTAAGCGTGTAATCACTAATGTGGGCCACTACCCAAGTTCATTGGGTCTTTCCGTGTACTCCATCGCAGAGGCAATGCATACACCATAGAATTGCCACGTAGGATACGAACACATCCTACGTTTTACGTTGGTCGGCTCCCCCCGTACCATCAGTACGCGGCTTCTTCCGAGGACGGATCTGACCACCCTTTTCAAGAATCCCTAAAAGATTCTTGTGATCGCGAACCAGATTCTCATGTTGAACCTGGAATTTCTCATGCCGGTTCCGACGATCCTCGAAACTGCGATGAGCTGACGACAGTTCATCACCAACAACGTGATATTTCCGTTCGTACTCCAACATGGAGTACGCACTCTTCGAACGGTCTTCCAACCGCTCGATATGGTGAGCCTGCACCGTCTGCTCCAACGAACGACGCTTGCCACGCTCATGGCCAATTCCCTCCTCCAAATCATGGAGGAAGTGATCGATTTTTTCGATCCTCGACATTAGATCCGACACACGGTTCGGATCTAATTTTCCCTCCTCCATCACAACCATAAGTGGATACCCACGGTGGTCAACGTTTTCTTGTGTAACATATTTAGAACCACCGTGATGTGAAGGGGTAGCGAACGAGTAATCTTGTTCGCTGGCGCGGTTATCCAACATCACATGACAGCTGGGAGCCTCGTTCCCAGCTAGTTGCTGACGTTGGGGGCCTCGTCCGTCAGTATGACGAGACCCATCCGATGGTTCAAAAGGTCCATCGAAAAACACGCGCCCCTGGCGGATGTAAATCGATTGCAAAACGTCAATCGCATCCCGCATCTCAATAGAGATGCGAACCCTTCCCCATGGCGACGAAAGGGAATAGACATCCCCTTTTACTCTCTTCGTGTTGTCAACACAACACGGACAGGGATAACCCCACGTGATGCATGGAAGCCCAGCCTCAGTCTTTGAAGCCAAGCTTCGCGTCCACTGTCTTTGACACTGCGAATGAACGCGCTTCAGGCTAGTGTAAGCGAGACTTATCTCGCTTATTGTTGCCACTAAACCATCGATGCTAAAGAAAAGCATCGAGATAAAAATCTTCCTCAGCGCGAAAGTTCTTCGCGCTGGGATCAAGGCCATGTAGCTATGTCGCAATAAATAAGGGATCTTTATTGGGAGGAGTAGTCTCTCCAGACAAGCTATTGATTAGCCGTTCTGGCAAAAGCCACGGCTTCTTCTCAGGGGCGAGATGAGACACTTTATTGTCTTCACTCCCCTAAGTGGTACCCACTGAAGCAGGGGTACCACAAAAGCTTTTATAACGATGGCTTACGCCATCGTAATCACCTTGCACAGAAACGTGTGCAGGTGACCGTACGGGAGACGGAACGGGCGATGAGGGATCATCCTCATCGTCGGAACGAAATAGACTATTAATTCGTCTATCAGAATGAGCCCTCTCATTCGAAGGCTCATAGTCAGCCGCCTGACGTCTATCATGCGACTGTTCTATTCTTCCCGAGTCGGCCATTTCGTCCGACTCGCATTCGTAGTCGACCTCCAAAGAGGGGTCGTATTCACGTGGTGAACCACTACTTGCTCCCGTAACATCTAGTGTTGCGCGAGAAGAAGATACTACGGCAGACGTTCCGTCTGCCGCAAGAGATAACAGTGCATCACCCGCGGCTGCACGAACCACAGCCGAAGGCGCCGCACTATCAGCACCGCGCATGAATTTGTTCTCCATGCGATGAAATTTAAAATGATGGTTCTGACCAATCAAGATCATATTAAATAAAGTGGTTACATAGTGACAACTCCATCCAATGACAGTCAGAGTGATTGTCGTTTAATGGAGAAGTGATGTAACGGGGTGTATAGTTACATGAAATTAACACTTAAAGATTGTTAATTAATATATTATCTAAAAGGTAGATAATATTTGGAGGATATTACTTATTATAGTAATGTTCAGAAATCTTATCCATAAATTGGTAAAGGCCATTATATCTATTTATCCCGCAGACTAATCAGCTGTAAGCGTAAACAAAGAGACAGAGACAGATAAGATTTCAATTGCATGTTTAGTATTAGCTCATAATTTAGAAAGTATTAACAGATAGAAAGAAGAGATACTTAATCATATTAATACAGTTTCCATTAAACCATCTTTAACGTAGACTTTTCTTGAAGAGAAGTCTTCCTCTGCACGTACCAGTGTACGTGAAGTGACGTAAGGCATCACTCGCAACTGAAGCAGTGCGAAGTGGACTTGTACTGAAGCAGTACAAGTCGTAGTACCCCGTTACAGTTCCCCTTTTGATCTTAAAGCGTAAGTTTCTTCCTAAAGCTTGCGTATTGATATGTACCGCTTTCGTGACGACACTTTACTAGAGTTCTTGGTGAGTTGGGTGAGGTCGCTAAGGCGCCCATCACAACTACCTCAGTCACGCAAGAGAAGCCGGTCTAACCGCTTCCTCGCTGTACTAGGGTATGTGTCTAAGTAGAGCGTGGCCGCATTACGACGTGCACTTGAAATACTTCCCACGACCAACATCTCTGCGTGTGTACGTGAGGATGGGCCTCAATATCGATTGAGCTCGTTTCCACCACTTCTCCAAACATCATCGGGAGGTGGCAGGGCACTTGGCGCAGGGACTTGGTGAACAAGCCCTGGCCAGGCTCCTGGATAGTCCTCCTGAGCAACATGTTGCTCAGTTGGAGCAGGCATTCGTGCTCGGACAGCGGAGGGCCGCGTCCGAGGCACAGAGCCATGCTGCGGCGGAGTCCATCACTCAGACTCAGGATGAGCTGAGGAATGATCAGGATCGGAGCGAGGCTTTCAACAGGATTGCTGAGATGCTCTCTGTCCGGCCGCATCAGCCGAGGCTTATTCGGATGGACCCGCGCAAGGTCGATTGAACTGCAGCGCACACTGTTGTCCACTGGCTGTTAGCCGTGAAGCAATGCGGTGTCGTTCAGCTCATCGAGGACGACAGCCGGATGGTACCGTACGCCATGTCGCACCTGCGCGGTAAGGCCTCAGAGTGGGCTTACTCGGCGCTTACGGCGGACAGAAAGGCTTTACCTACATGGGCGATCTTTAAGGAAAAGATTCGCGCCATGTACCAGCCGCCGAACAACGAAGTGTTGCTTCAGACGCGCTTCTTTAAAGCGCGACAGGCGATCCCTGCAAGAGTATGTGCAGGAGATGCGCTTGCTGTCGGCGCCCATTACCGTAGGTCCGATTCTTGAGCACATTAAGATGCCCACGTTTATGAACGGACTACGGCACGGCCTATCAGGACAGGCCCTTTTGAGTAAGGTGCCGTCGACGGTGGAATAGGCAATGAAAATTGCCTTAGTTGATGAGCAATCCTACAACAGTGCCTCGGCGACAGCTTGGTATAGCCGTCGGCCGAGAGGTCAGATTCCATTCCCATAAAGTTGGGCAATGCAGCTGTTGTCTGATATAAATGCGGCAAGCGCGGCCATATGATGGCTCGCTGCTATGCCAGGGTCCCTGCTGGGGCAAGATGCCCAGCAAGAGGACTACCTTCCCAAGGGAGATGGCAAGATTCAGCGTGCTTTCAGCATTCAGTGAATCGTTTTTACAACGAGTGTCCTCGGTGGAGTTCATTGAATGAGTCTGTCAGTGTTTTAGACATTGGCATGTCTGAGTTAATAAACTCTATTTTTAAAAAGATTAATTCTGAGCTCGACTCAGCAGAAATAAGTGGAACGGCACGTTCCGCGCCAATAGCGCTTTTGTTGCCTAGCAAAGGTGGATTCATGACTCTCCAAAACTTTGCTAGGAACATCACGCGTGGCGCCTAAGGTCTTAGACCTCCAATCGATCCATGGTTCATGGTATTCTAACCAGGCCATACCAAAGATGAGATCATATCTCGAATCTAAATCAGGGACAAGACAGCGTTCCATACTGTCAAAGTCCAGAAACTTTATACCTAAGTTCAATGGAACTTTGGGAACAGTGAAACGAGTCCCAGTCGCTAAGCGGACAGTAATTGTATCACATTCATGCGCTCTAAGCGCCTCAACGTATTGATGACTTCCTTCAAGGGAAAGGTGTCGAGCATAATTGCAAGACGCTTCTGAGTCAATTAAAAATGACCACGGCTTATCAAAGCCCTTTACAGTCGCTTGAGTGACTAGCAAGCCAGGCTTGTACTCTCGCCCCGTGCCATTAAGCACCGAGCTAATCGGGTCTAGATTCTGTTTATTCTCACCTCCTAAAGGTTCAATAGAGCCTACGTCTTCCCCAGTAGGGCGCATCGTACCTACTGGGTATCGACGATTTCCCGCACCGTACCAAATTTCTGGTATAGGTCGGAATTGGTGCTCTTTCAAGCTTTACGCGTATTTCGTAGGGGGCAGGTCGAACGTAAATGTTTCGTGCTTCCGCACATATCACATCTACAGATGTTTTATGCTGTTCCACAGCTTGAAAAGCCTCTTCTCCTTCCTCAACGATGCTTAAATCCATGGGTTCCGGTCTATTAGACGGTACTCATGTGCTCGAATAGCTTGTTCGCCAAACAGGCGTGCTAACGCGAGCAGACCTAACGTCAAACTCAGCGCGTAGCGCTATGGCAACTGCCTCTTCGAAAGTAGCAGGATGAGATCGGAATAATATCGTCCGGGCAACCCTTGTTGAGACCCCCCATAAAGATGGTTACTACAACTGCTTCTTGCACCGGGTCTTGATGTATAGATGCAATGAGAATTCTCAACTCCTGGACATAAACCGTAGGGTTCGTTTACCCTGTCGAGTTGCTAGGAGCCGTGCTCGCATGCGAAAAGCCTGACCAGGCGGTGCAATCATGCTCGACATTTGCCGTTTCAGCGAATGAGGGAAAATCGTCGTTTATGGACGTGCTGCACGACAGTGCCCATTTCATGGCTCTACCTCCAAGTGTGGAAATGGCTATAGCCACCTTTTGCCGTTCTGTTTAGGACAAGGCGGAATCAATGGACATTTCCATCGGCTTAATCCAAAAAGGGAGATTTCTTCCTCTTTTCCCTCAAATGTTTTCACATTTACAGTTAAAGGGCGAGCACTCGGCTTTGAGTCAGGTAGAGAGATGTAGCGGGTTGGCATAGATGCCGCTAAGTGGTCGTGTACCTGACCGATCAGGGAGGCTTCGTACCGCATAAAAACGCTTTAAGTCTTGCATGCAGAACCTCTGGTCCCTGGGACATAGTGAAGTATATATGTTCAAGCCCAAATAAAGTTTTGAGCTTGTCATCAGTTGCGCATTGCGCCTCTGAAAATTCTGGAAACTCTTCCATTTTAGTGAAGGCTTAGTCTTATAAAGACTCAGGCGTAGATTGACTACTAGTGCTACCAGGTGTAGCTGAGCTACGTCGCTCCTAAAGTCAGAGGAAGACTTTCAGACTCAGAGAGTCACTTAGTTCTATTGAACTAGTGGGTTTAACAGCTCAGGGAGTCGTACAAGCTATCAAAGCTTAAGGAATCCTAGTTCAAGGGATTCGGGGGTTCGTAGAACCAAGTGGCAACTAGTGCCCAAGAGGATATACCTGAGAAAGGCTTCTATCTCTTACAGATCAATGCGCAAGCTTTATGAAGGCACTTAACCCTTTAAGATCAATAGAGGAACTGAACTATATTTTATTATTTAAATCTAAAAACTTTACCCTAGCTAATTAAAAAAATAGATTTTGGCCGCCAGATTTATATATGGCGGCGACCACATTTATTACCCATAATAAATGGGATTTAAGTAACTAACTATTTTGAAATTAGACAAAAGGGTATTTTACCCATAAAGTAAATGTAACACAACAACGGTTCTCCAACCGATGCGTGCCCCATTACACCATCCCTTTTAATGTAGCGGAGCTCCTCGCTCCTAAAGTCAGAGGAAGACTTTCAGACTCAGAGTCACTTAGTTCTATTAAACTAGTGGGTTTAACAGCTCAGGGAGTCGTACAAGCTATCAAAGCTTAAGGAATCCTAGTTCAAGGGATTCAGGGGTTCGTAGAACCAAGTGGCAACTAGTGCCCAAGAGGATATACCTTATAAAGGCTTCTATCTCTTACAGATCAATGCGCAAGCCTTATGAAGGCACTTAACCCTTTAAGATCAATAGAGGAACTGAACTATATTTTTTTATCTAAATCTAAAAAGTTTACCCTAGCTAATTAAAAAAATAGATTTTGGCCGCCAGATTTATATATGGCGGCGACCACATTTATTACCTATAATAAATGGGATTTAAGTAACTAACTATTTTGAAATTAGACAAAAGGGTATTTTACCCATAAAGTAAATGTAACACAACAACGGTTCTCCAACCGATGCGTGCCCCATTACACCATCCCTTTTAATGTAGCGGAGCTCCTCGCTCCTAAAGTCAGAGGAAGACTTTCAGACTCAGAGTCACTTAGTTCTATTAAACTAATGGGCTTAACAACTCAGGGAGTCGTACAAGCTATCAAAACGGAAGCCTAAGTCAAGGAATTCAGGGGCTCGTAGAACCAAGTGGCAACTAGTGTCTAAGAGGATATACCTTAGAAATGCTTCTATCTCTTACAGATCAATGCGCAAGCCTTAGGAAAGCACTTAACGCTTTAAGATCAAAAGAAGAACTGAACTTATTTAATTATTTGAATCTAAAAACCTTACCCTAGCTAATTAAAAAAAAATAGATTTTGGCCGCCAGATATATATCTGGCGGCGACCACATTTATTACCCATAATTAATGGGATTTAAGTAATTAACTATTTTAAAATTAGATAAAAGGGTATTTTACCCATAAGTAATGTACCACAATAACGGTTCTCCAACCGATGTGTGCCTCATTACACCCTCCCCCATCAGACTGTTGACACCGAGTGACAACATTCGCTTCATTTCCTCTTTGAGGTTGAAACCTAAACAGCTAACCGTTTGGTTGTGTTTTCCATTCTTTGTCTAATGACAATCAAGCGTGAGCACAGACTCTGAGCACCTTCCTCGACGATGAGGGAATGGTGGACTTTAAAAGTCACTCTCAATCGGAGGAGGAGGAAAAAGAGCGGCGTTCGCTCACGCCTTCGCCTCCGGACGAACGTCGGCGAGCCCCGAATCCGTTCTTAGAACGTGGTGCCGCTGATGTCTTAACTGCATGGAGCAGGACATGGGGCTCCGAGTCCAACATTATTAGGAATCCGCTCGATATAGAGCAAGAACAGATAAATCTCATAGAGGAAAGAGCTCGTCGTCGAGCTGCCGAAATAGCGAAAGCTAAAGCTCATAGTGAATATAGATTTATTTCGCTTAGTGCGGACGAGCGTCTCAAAGAGATAGCGGGCCATAACTTGGCCATCTGGATCTCTGGTGACCCGGCGAGGACGCCGGAGGATATCGCTGCTCGCGACGCTCTTCATGAGCAATACCTTACGCCGAAGGTAATGACGCGAAGCCAGTATCTGACGCGTTTACGTGATCAAGCCCGTGGGGCTTCGGTGACCTCCATGAGGGAAATTCCGATCGTTTTGTTTCCCAACGAAACAAGAACTGAAAACGACGTCTGATTTGAGAAATGGGTTCACCGGGCCCGCAAAGTTGTAGTATCTGTAATATCAGAAGGTCTGCGGATTGAGGTGATGTTCGTTTGGAACGGAAGCTTCGCTTCGACTTTGCTAAGCTTAAGGCCAAAGGCCAGTTACGTTCGGCATTTATGCCACAAAACGAAAAAAGGCCTAGCCAATATTTTAGTACTTCGGTTGACCGTACAACCAAGGATCGAAGCCGCACTGAGGCTTTAGATCCACCTAATCCCACATTTAGTGGTGGGTCGTTTGACGCGAGTTGACCCTGAGCTTGGCGCTCAAAAACGTCAACGGCGTACGGGCAATCTTGCCGAAGAGGTACCTCCAACTCCCAAGAGTTTTCAAAAGAGGGTAACCCTAGCCACTTCACCAGATACTGCTATTGACCCTCACGACGACGTCGCTTTAAAAGTTTCTCCACATGTAACTGAAGGTTCCCCCGCGCATCAAGCAGCGCGGGAGGGGCCGAAATTTCGGCGGAAGCATTTGATGCTCTACGGCACGAGGTGCAACTTCTTCGTGAGGTCCTTGCTCGGGTTGAGAGTTCTTTTGAGGCGGTTCGGTACCGTCTTTCGACGCTGGAGCGTCAGCAGCCTCGTTTAGAGGGCCAGCTGGACATCCTGGTGAGGATGCAGCAATCCGCGGCACGACCGCCTGTCTTGAAGTCCATGGAAACCAAGTTGGTAGGTAGGTTTTTAGCGTTCAGTAAAACTCGGTCTCCGACCATATAAGAATTAATACAGCTTCTGCCTTTGGCATCCGCTTGTTCGTTTTGTTTGTCTTGGCTATCAGCCATCGTATCCCTTACATGTCTTAAGACACTAAATCGCGTCGCGAGAAACTCGCTTACTTGTTTCCGAACGGTAACAGGGCTGATATCAGCAAGCCTATCGGCCAATTCTCCCCCACCAAGCCCTGAACCACGCAGTGGTATCGTTAATGGAACGCG
>NC_090619.1:4495926-4544084 GCF_004359215.1 Bremia lactucae
TATGTCGACCATCAATTCCGAACTTAATCGCCGTTCCGATTTTACTCGCGGGATCGGCGTACTTGACCTGTAACGGGGGTGTATCGTTACATGAAATTAACAATAAAAGATTGTTAATTAATATTATCCAAAAGGCAGATAATATTTGGAGGAAATTACTTTAAATAGTAATTTCCTGAATTCTTATCCATAAATAGGTATAGACCATTATGTCTATTTATTCCGCAGACTAATCAGCTGTAGAAGTAATCAAAGAGAGTTACGAGATAAGATAGATAAGAATTCATTTACATGCTTAGTATTAGTTTATAGTTAAGACAACATTTACAAAGATAGATTAACAAAGACACTTAACTATATTAATACAGTTTTCATTTTACCCTTAAGTTAACTTGTCTTAAGGGAAGTCTTCCTCTGCACGTACAGTGTACGTCACCTAACGTAAGGCACCACTCACAACTGAAGCAGTGTGAAGTGGACTTGTACTGAAGCAGTACAAGTCGTAGTGCCCCGTTACACGTCACCTTCTTTACTTATTCCAAAATAACTATATCGCTGTTGCCCAACGTTTCGTGTGGACTTATCTGACACAGCAACATCATTGTTCAGCATCGACAGCCCATGCACCAGTTCGTTTTAGGCTTGTTCAATGTCTCAATATTTTTTACTTGTTTGGTTACAACACAACTTTATCTTTGGGTAGGTTGCCTCGACACCCCTTCATCTCTTCACCAATGCCAATAATAATGCCAAATTGTCCACTTTGTGCAACTTTTCTCTTTTATGGATCTCGGTACACATTACATGGTGATCTAAAACAACAATTCGCGAAGTAACGGGGCTTGCTTGATTAGCATATTTATCGGTGCGGCACGATCTCAATTCGCACTTGTGGAAGCACTGTTCAATGTGAAGGCAGCATATTCCACCGTATCGCCCCAGAAATTCGGCGGTAAGTTACAAGCATATATTACACAGTGATCCATATTCATAATGGTCCTGTGCATCATCTTGGTTTTTGCATTGCTAGCTTCACTGCGTTGGCTTGAAACACTCGTCTTCTCATAGAATGATTGGACTACTGATTTATTTCTCCCTGAGTCCGTGCGGAGTTCGTGCACACGACAAACAAACGTTTATCGAAAAATACCAAATTTCTTACAACTTCATGGCTGCAGCATTCTTGGTATGTTGCAAGGAAAATTACGGCAATAGTTGCTTTTGTGACTAACTAAGCTAATCATGTAGCGGTTACTTAAACGTTCCTCGTGCGTCATTAAACCGTAGGTCCAAGTGTATGACGATTGATTAATGAGTGGTCACCCGTATCTTTTCGATTGCCGATTCTTCGTGTGTTTTCCTTGTGTACGCTTTAAGCGATTAATTTTACACTTGTCCGTCAGGAAAATGGTAAAGAAATCATGCCATGACCAGCGCTAATCTAATCGCACGGTCTCAAGTGCGACAACCGATTTCAAAGCCAGCCATAGTGGCGTTACCCTTGGCTTAGTGGACTTGCGGATATTTATTGATCCGTCATCGAGGGCTCGGACATCCGCGGCATCGCCTAATGCGGCTAAACATGCGCCGCGACTATCGGCGCTCCGATCGATGACGTCGCTGTGAGCGAGTTCTGCTACAGCAGCAGTCAATAGCCCGGTTTGTCCGGCATCTGTGGACAAACAAAAAGAGAACGCTGACGAAGGTGGAAGAAAGAACATAGATCGTGTAATCCTTTCGACCGAATGCATAAGAGACTCAGCAGTAATAAACTTGGCGGTGAGTAAACTCGCTTTAGATTTATTGGACCCTTTAAGGTACTCAAAAAGCCTACACTCTCGACATTTCTTCGTTCCTGCGATTGCACCCTACGTTCTACGTCGGGCAGCTGAAAGCGTATGTTCTAGCTACGACTTTCGAGTCTTGATCAGCAGGCTGAGTAGATGGCGCGTAAATAGAGCGTCCATCGTGGCGAGCTCGTCGCTGAGCAAATTCGAGTGAGGCTGCGATCCAGCTTGCGGATGACCAACGATATGGCGCTCCAGCATCCTCACACGTCATTTGTGAGCTCGAAGCCAAATTGCTTCTAATCGCTGAAGACGCGGGTCTCCCCGAGGCGAGATATAATTACGACAACGTTATGGAGAATGAAACACCAGCGAGTTGCAAATTCGTTCTCCGCCTCGCGCAAGTGAGTTGCACAGACCTGTCGATGATCCGGCGGAATCGACGCAATCCGCCACAAATAGTGGAGGCTTTCTTCTCACCTAGACTACGGTTGTACTTGCCGACCCAAGCCTGTTTGATCTCGCTGAGCGGTCGCTCAGTGATGTGGGTTCTCCAAGCTGCCCTAGTCGGTCTAGGCATGGTGGAGCAAAACAGACATCTACATCCACGTGGACGAAGCAGAGGCGGCTCTCGTTTCAAGCGTTCTCACACACTCTTTCGCGTAGGCGCTGAGGAAATGATAAACTCAAAGTCTTCCCTGTCGACCAACAAATTGATAAAGCCACAACCGGACATCATCCGATTCCAGCGTCGAATGAAGGCACACCACGACGTCTGAAGCGCATCGTATCTGCCGCCGTCAATCATATTTCCACGCTGGCTCGGAAGCGCTGGAAATGATCTCGCGTGGTGACAGGAGAGTCCGGAGTATCCGCTCCAGACAAGTCATGCAGCGCCCACGGCCGAATGTCGGCGTCCCTTATGTGGACGTATGCACTGCCGCTAATGGCTCTATGCGGCTCTGCGTGGTTGCTTACACCTCGTTCCACCATCTTTGCCTGAATTTCTGTGTCTTCTTCATCTCGTGTTTTTTCAGTGAGCACTCGCGGTGCGTGAGTGCTGTCTTGGGAGGGGGTGATGCAATGGGCCATTTCCCTTTAATTTACACATACTTGTTATCTTAGTAGGGTGCTTAGTGGGTGTAGCACGTTGCATGTTTCTGTGTTATTAATGAAGAGCCGAACCCATTACTAGCCAGCAAGATGTCGGCACGTAGATGGAAAACTTCCATGAGGTCGGGAAGTCTTTTAATAGTTAGAGGTATCAGAGGTAAATTTTACATAAATTATGGACTTTCCTAACGCTTTCTCACGTGCACGTGAAAGCCAGCTAACGTCGATCTAAACCCTATCATTTAACGTAGACATGAGTAATAAGGCATAAACTTAAATAAAAGAAAGTTTGCTCTTCCATTTTGTCAGCGGTTCGTCTCTGTCGGTACGCCGCATTTGTGATGGAATGTTTATCAAAGTCGGCAATAGCCTTATCGCTATTACTGGTTTGTCTTCCTCAATGTTGATTAAATCAACCCCGTATCATTCGCATTGAATGTTTTGTCAATGTCGGGCCAAAATTCAATGGCGCTGATGTTAAAGAAGTCGGCATACGGACCAAAGAAAGCGGGTCGACTATGGAGCAAATTATTTGCACTCGAAGTTGTGTCAAAATGGATTTCAGCAATGCACCACTGACATGTGCCTATATTACAAGTATGATAGTTTTTAATTAGCCCTCTTTAAAGCAAATGTTTTAAAGAGAGTCTTCCTCGGCATACTGGCATTAGCATCCACAAGGGTTTCTCAACCGGACTTCTCTAAGTGCGCCAACTTGTTCACCAGGTCAGACCTATGTATATCAAATACTGCGCTGTACAAGGGAAAATCGCGCAAACCTCTGCATCACCTGATCAACATTCAGTCGAATTTGGACCGTTTAAGGCACCTTGCAAATGCACAGTAGCCGCAGTCGCCATCGCCATCCACATCAATCTTAAAGCGTACAGTGGACCAGAAAAAATGATGCACAAAGTCTTGGAGAGTTTTGATGATGACATTCTTCCGTAGTGGCTCTTTGAGCCTATAAATCCAATTGACTCGAGGGGCAAGAAAGTATCAGTACAATCTCACTGAGCTCATGCGGAAATTAAGCATGCGTCAGTCGTAACGGGGTGTACCGTTACATACGTATCATTTCCTGTAAGAGGAATAATAAATAAAATCTCCTCGGAGAGGAACAAAGAAAGCAGTACAAAATGAATATCTTTCTTGTTTTGTACTTAATAGTTCCAATATTATCAAATTTGGTAATATTGGCGCAATTAGTCATTAGCTCAGTCTCAGCTACGAAAAGAACAAATCTTCCACATAAATTCCCACCACTGTCATATGTCAGCATCGATTTAATAAAATCAAGTTCTTCTGTTTCTATCTAGTTAATACTAACTTAATTTAAACTAATATAAAACATGTAATAAGGTCTTATCTGTCTCTCTCTTTGCGCGCGTCCAGCGCTGACTGGACCGCGAAGTAGAAATAATGGTCTATATTCTACCAATGGATAAGGTTTTAGAAAATTACCGTGTAAAGTAAGATTCTCCAAATATTTTCCATCTTTTCTATAATATATTAATTAATAACCTTTTAGTATTAATTTCATGTAACGATTCATCCCGTTACAGAGGACGTATGAGAGTAAAACGATCAAGTAAAAAATAGCTCGTAGCTACCCCAATTCCATACTAAAGCAAGAGCTTAGCAGTCTCAGCGAGTTGGGTACACAAACTGTAACAGCAGCACTACGTATGGCAATCTTGATAGTGGCCGTGTGCGCTCAATCGTTTGCCACCGTACTCGTTATGCATAATCATGCCGTGGAAACCTTTAATCTTGATATTTTGTCAGACTTGCAGAGGTAAATGTTGTATGCGCGTGACGTCGTCGTCATCATTTTATTCGCACAGTTGCTACCCCTCGTTGTCCATCAGCGATTGTTCCTCGGCATTTAATTGTGCCAAATACTTGTCTAGCATAGTAAGAGATGGCAAACCCGAGGAAATGTCAAATCCTACAATACCGCTCTCCAGTGCCGCAATGCAACACTTATTCGGCTAGAGGCAATGAAGACGCAGTTGCTATTCGCGAACGTCCTAGACGCGTCGAGCTTAGACAACATCGATGTCCNTTTCGTAGCTGAGACTGAGCTAATGACTACTTGCGCCAATATTACCAAATTTGATAATATTGGAACTATTAAGTACAAAATAATAAAGATATTCATTTTGTACTGCTTTCTTTATTCCTCTCAGAGGAGATTTTATTTATTATTCCTCTTAAAGGAAATGATACTTATGTAACGG
This sequence comes from Bremia lactucae, assembly GCF_004359215.1. Classification (NCBI taxonomy): domain Eukaryota; phylum Oomycota; class Peronosporomycetes; order Peronosporales; family Peronosporaceae; genus Bremia; species Bremia lactucae. Next base: position 4,501,070 of record NC_090619.1, read on the forward strand.
TACACTTCGTTACGACTGACGTATGCTTAATTTCCGCATGAGCTCAGTGAGATTGTAGTAATGCTTTCTTGCCCCTCGAGTCAATTGGATTTATAGGCTCAAAGAGCCAGTACGGAAGAATGTCATCATCAAAATTCTCCAAGACTTTGTGCCATCATTTTCTGGTCCACCGTACGCTTTAAGATCGATGTGGATGGCGATGGCGACTGCGGCTACTGTGCATTTGCAAGGTGCCTTAAACGGTCCAAATTCGACTGGGTGTTGATTAGGTGATGCAGAAGTTTGCGCGATTTTTGCCTTGTACAGGGCAGTATTTGGTGTACATGGGTCTGACCTTGTGAACAAGTTGGCGCTCTTAGCGAAGTCCGGTTGAGAAACCCTTGTGGATGCTAATGCCAGTATGCCGAGGAAGACTCTTCTTAAAACATTTGCTTTAAAGAGGGCTAATTAAAAACTGTATTTAATATATCCAAGTTCTTCTGTTTCTATTTAGTTAATACTAACTTATTTTAAACTAATACAAAGCAGGTAATAAAGTCTTATCTGTCTCTCTCTTTGCGCGCGTCCAGCGCTGACTGGACCGCGAAGTAGAAATAATGGTCTATATTCTACCAATGGATAAGGTTTTAGAAAATTACCGTGTAAAGTAAGATTCTCCAAATATTTTCCATCTTTTCTATAATATATTAATTAATAACCTTTTAGTATTAATTTCATGTAACGATTCATCCCGTTACAGAGGACGTATGAGAGTAAAACGATCAAGTAAAAAATAGCTCGTAGCTACCCCAATTCCATACTAAAGCAAGAGCTTAGCAGTCTCAGCGAGTTGGGTACACAAACTGTAACAGCAGCACTACGTATGGCAATCTTGATAGTGGCCGTGTGCGCTCAATCGTTTGCCACCGTACTCGTTATGCATAATCATGCCGTGGAAACCTTTAATCTTGATATTTTGTCAGACTTGCAGAGGTAAATGTTGTATGCGCGTGACGTCGTCGTCATCATTTTATTCGCACAGTTGCTACCCCTCGTTGTCCATCAGCGATTGTTCCTCGGCATTTAATTGTGCCAAATACTTGTCTAGCATAGTAAGAGATGGCAAACCCGAGGAAATGTCAAATCCTACAATACCGCTCTCCAGTGCCGCAATGCAACACTTATTCGGCTAGAGGCAATGAAGACGCAGTTGCTATTCGCGAACGTCCTAGACGCGTCGAGCTTAGACAACATCGATGTCCAGCAACAGGCAAAACGTCGCGACGCACGATCGTGCGTATTCCATCTTCAATCAACGTATACAATAAATACGTATCTCCCTAGGATGCATCCGAACATACCAACGGGTCCCTACGATCGGCTCAGGAATGTAGTACTTATAGGAATCGCAGCTACACATATGAGCGCCAACAAGCTCTCGATTATTGTGTGAAGTTACTTTCTACCCCACTAGCAAGAAATCGAACGCTCCGCCGCCATGGCTATTCTCAAAGTGATTAAGCCACATATGTTCACGATGGCTTAAAGACTAGACTACTAAAACGAAAAACTCTAAAAACGAGCTGTGCAAGTTTTAAAGAAGCTATCGTCGGAATCGGACCTGGGTTGCGATGTTATTCTTCTCGACGCCACGTTTCCCAAGGTCTTAAGACTCGAGATGCCGGCGTATAGAGGAGCGTCAGTAAACTCGTGCGGACGATAGCAATAAAACGAGCCAGTTTAAAGATGGTTTTCAGCTTGAAACCTAGTTCATCCTGAAGAATTCCGTCCCGAGTGAAATTTTAGAAATATTGCAAAGACGTGAACTTTCCACTTAAGATGTGTTTTCTATGCATCGACCAAATTAAAGAAAATACATTTCGACCTGATCTGGGTTCAATCATCGTCACACCGCAAATTTAAATTCTTCATACTTCACTACACTTAAATTGTTAAACGCGATAAGGTCTCAAAAAATAATCTTCTAACTCAATGGTTCGTGTCTACGTCGCCGCATTGACAGGTTTCCTCGCGCTTAGCGCGTCGGCCTCTGCTACTTTACAGTTGACGTCGGTAAACGAATCATTGGCTGATGCTTATGACAGTACCGCTCCTGCACGAGGGAAATTACGCGCTTACGCAGCAACAAATGTCGAGAGCGACGAAAGAGCTTTCAGTAATTTACTTGAACATCTCAAAACCCTTAATGTTTTGTTCTCGCCGCTTTCAAAGGAGCGCATGGAAGCAGCAATATCTAAAAGCGACAGCAGCGTGGTCAAGCATCTCTCGGAGGATGGAGCGGTCAACGAGAAGAAACTTGGAATTGGAAGAGATGGTGTAAAAGCTTTTGAACCTGCAAAAGTTTCGAAGGTGAAGATGATTCTAGAAGACATCTTTCGAAAGCCTTACAATAAAATTTTGTTGAAAGTGCTTTCGAAAGCGAATGGGGGTGAGCGAAATCTAGTGCGCAACTTAGCGCAAGCGGAAATGCTCGGTTTTAAAGTGTTTTTTCTTAAGTCAACTCTCGCTTCCAAGTGAGAGCGGGACGGTGTGTCGCTGATGGATGTCTGGTCATATATCTGCAAAGATGTAAATGCCCCAACTGAAGAGGAAATGAAGATTTTCTCGCACTGGTGTGGATAAGCTTTTGTTCTATCGGCGAAAGGGAAATTCTCGGCAGAGGAGACTGTTATTGAAAAGACGCTCCTCAAAGTTCATAATGACAACAAGAACAAGAAAGGCAAGCTTGCAATCAACATGCTGGCTCAGATTCACCTGTCGCGCAAGTTTAAGGTCGATGCCAATTTCTTTGAATTGTATGATCCGTCACCTTCTTCACTCAAGAAATTATTGCTTGAACTTGAGAAGAGTCCGCGTGCTTACGATCTCGATGTAGAGTTATATCGACTTCTCAAACAGGCTGTAACCGACGATAAGTTCATGAAAGGCATTTGGGACAGATCGACCAAGAAGCCTGAACAGCCCAACGCCAAACGAAATTAGAAAAGCTTGGGTTTAATGAGGACCGAAGTCAGTGATCAATCGGATTCATAATTTTAGTTTCGACTAGAAAGGGCTTTAATTGATAAAGAAACGACTTGGCTAAAGTTTGCGTTTTGACAGAATAAGTATGTGCTTATGAAGTTAAATTTTGGACATTCATGCATAATTTGGTAAGCAAATTCATTTTACGTCCTTATTGTCTTCCACGACTTGCAATACACCGATTACAAGCGGCTACACGAAAAGCATCTCACATCCCAAGCAAATAAAAAGTCGAAGTCAGATGTTGATTCTAGCATGCTTAAAACGAAAATTGCTTTTGTGCTGTTGCCAGCATTATAATTCTTGTAACGGAACTTACCTTGCTCCCTAAGTCAGAGGAAGACTTAGAAAGTCAAAGATCCACTTATTTCTAAGGAACTAATAGGTTTGATAACTTATTGAGCTGTACAGATAGTAAAGCTTTGTGAATCCTAAATTAAGGGATTCCGGGGCTCGTAGAATGAAGTGGCAACTAGAGCCCGAGAGCATGAACCTTAGAAAGGCTTCTGTCTCTCACATCTCAAAAATCGAGCCTTAGGAAGGAACTAGACACTTTAAGATCAAACTGTGTAGGCGGACGCTTCTTAAGCTGCACGCACTACAATGCACACACTTTCAAGCAAATGAGGGAGCGGTTTGACCGTCTTCTTATACGTGCAATGAGGTAGTTGGTGGGCGCTTAAGAGATCTCACCCGTCAAACTTGTACCTTAGGACAAGTGTTGTCACGGAAGCGGAAGTCCGGCTTCACGTGTCCACTTACTAACTAGGATGTTTTAAGACTGATTTATATTTAATCGAATTAAAAATAAATACCTTTTGCCAATCGATAGATGCCATCTCTGATGATGTACAACCCTACGTTGCGAGCGTATTATTTGAATACCTCGGATTACGGATGACGCTAGTCGTCATCCCTTTCAATGCGAATGCACCTATATTCATCACATACACAAGGGTTGGTCACTTCGTGCACCACACCCAAGTGGCAGGTCTACTTTACTAAGTAATTGACCATCCCGTTAAGTAAACAAAGGGTACTTAATGGTTTTGTGTAACATCAGAGCAACTTTAGCCCGTTACACCACCCCTTTTTTAAACGTATTTTACATTCTGTAAAAGCGTGAGCGGGAGGAAGAGGGACAGCAAGCTGCTTTACTCGCCACTTATAGTCCACTCTATCACTCTCAGCGACTAGTATGTGTACATTCTTGTCATCACACGGCGCCTGACAGGTCACCTACGAGGGGTCAAGCTGATGGATCGTCTGTAAAGACACCCACACAACCACGGACGAAGCGCACGCGCAGCAATAAATCACTGCCGCCGCCTAGCATCTCAGTTCCAACGCCGAAAGCTACTGCTGCTGTCGCACCAACTAGAATTTAAGAATTATCACACTCGCACGGAGGATTTAGAGCCGTCGCTTATTGTTGACTACAACGCGTCGACACTGCTACCATCACCTCATAGTAGTGATGAGCACAGCGAGCTAATGTGGTGGGATAATGGCGCTTTACCCCCATCCAAACTTCACCCTTGCTCTAACATGGAGACGCCCAACGTTTGCAAATGCCAACTTCCCTTTCGTCAACAAAGTGACTGTCACATCGTATGCGCTGGCTAGCGCAGCGACTATTCGTGAGAGCGTTGTCCAAAAAGGCGCAGCTGCTTCTCAGTTAGGTAGAACCAGAACACCTGTCGCTCAATTCATCATTCACAAAGGGTCTGACGCAGAAGAGTCTGAGCGTAAAACTCCACCGACGGCACGTGAGCCTGTCCTGTCGGTGCCGGCATTGAACATGGCTATGTGACTGGTGGCATAATACCGATCCGACCTCCATCCGAATGGCCTTATTTGAATAGAACTATTGCGGCACACAAAGAGCGCGCTTCTCTAGATGCACGTAATTATTTTGGCATCTATAGTTCGTGAAAAGCTCAGGTGGAATCACTTGATCGTGTTATCCTGATCACGTCGTGTTGCATTCAAATACGTCAACCGACAATACGAAGCGGAATACCTGCGCCGTTTTCAGCCACATTCCGATATGTCAAAACAACGCCCGCAGCAAATTAACTTGGCTCGCTTGCGTGTGAAACAAATCATTGGCGATACTGAACCCCCTGTTTTCACTCACCACACCGCTCCTGCTAGTCCATTCCGAACTAGCAGAGCGACAACCGGTGCTCCTTCTCGTAGGCAGCAGGCCCGGTACATCGATGCGCAGCCTGTCGACCGGTTCCCAAAAGTTAAAAATCTTGAATATCCTCTCCACTGGACGAGAATTTGATATTTCTGCTACACGGAGTGATGAGCAGCCAATCTTCAACAAGGAAGTGTCGCTCTCTAGCAGCATCCATCAGTGTAGGTGGTAAACGCTACCAGTCCGTGATTCACTGTTTACAGTACTAGACAACCTACACTGAATACGCCTACTTGCGCACCGCACAATCGTGTCTTATAACGATTAACGGGGTTGATTTAAACTTAAACCAACCAGACAATAGAGCTTATGTCTTATTGCATCAATGTCACCAAATTTGGTAATATTGGAAGTTTGCTGGGAAGTCCTACCTTCCAAAGGGTTAATTTTAAGGCTTTAGAATAGAATAAATGTATAACTGTACAAATAAATTTAATTTCTTCGCAACAAATTTCTATCTACTACTGACTTTATATATATTATAACAAACTCTGTATGGCTATGAGAGAAATAAATAAAGAAGTACATAATTTGTGTCTCCATAAATTCGACTTCATCCTGTAATTTTCCTCTGCACGTCGTGTACGTGAAGTAATCGAGGCGGCCCACATTCAATGGAAAGAATATGTATTTTTCCTTTACAGAAAATACTATATATTATTCCTTATATAGGTAATACTCTTAATATAACAGGACACCCCGTTACATCCCCTCCATCAGCAACAGTCACAATAGTGACTTATGTGGAGTGAGAGAAAAATACTGTTATGTCTTTCCCTGTAATTTTGCATCATTAGTCTTTATTGGAATTCCATGTTTGTCGTATTAGTGATGTTTGTTCAGAAATCTATTCCTTTGGCCATGGCTACTAACAAGTTTGTGCGCGTAGCCCGTGAGGCCGCAAAGCTGGCAGCTGCACTAATCAATGCAGCTGCGAGAACCATGTTAGCGTAAACGTTAAATGAGCCATTTGGAGAAGGACCGCAATACGTTACATTTGCTCCCGAAAAAAAGCCTTTGTTGCGGTACCCATCTCGTTGGTCTGGTATGACCAACGATCAAAATTATCTTCCGTTTTTCGACTCATCCAGGATCCACAAGCCTGGTGAGAATGAAACGGAATACTTTATCATTGGCTTTTTCTGGCATCGGTGGTACACTTGCAAGCGGGCAAGGATGTCAAACCTCTGTTCCAGGCTTAGACAGCATTTGTACACAATGTGGAAAGCATAGGCCGTGAGGTCTGGCTTGACAAACTGGATGATTTCCGCGAACGGGTCAAAACGAGGACCGTAGTGATGCATGCTCCAAGCTGCACAATTTGTCTAAAAGACATGAATTCCTTGCCTACTCATGTCAATGCTGTTTTAAGGGCGCAGGTCATGCTACTAAGGAAGCATATTCCCTTAAAGACCTCATTGGAGGACGGTCACCCAATACGAGATGCGTCAAGAAATTAAGACCTCCCATCCTTTTACAAGCGCGAAAAGTCTCGTTCTCTAACGGCCTCTGTCGAGGAGGATGGTCTCGTCGTGCTGTTGAACGAGAAGCGGAACGTCCACCATCAGCTGGGAGCGAGGTTCCAGCTTTCATGCAAGGGTGGATACCCTCGCCAAGGAACGAGATAACTAGTTCGAACACCCTTTACCATACAGTGGTTCGAGAGGCGTTCAGCAAGACAACGGTTCCCCCCACTCGATTTCTTCAATGTATGTGGAGAGGGAGGAAATATCGGGTTCGCCTCGTTTGACGAACTCGAATTAACATAATGATTAAGATCACACCATTTATTAATTAAGGGAGAACATTGATCACGATTCCGTCGCCGCGAGTAAGCGGTGACGGTCAGTAATGTTTACCGTGACCAATTGTTAAAATTGCGCGCAAATTGCGACTGATCATCTGGCGAACGAATAGACGCATCATCCCCATCAAAATGAGCTGGTGACAGCTCGTCAAAAGATATCTTCATTGAACGGAATAGTGGATCGTCCAGTTCATGAGAACCAGACTCTGTCTCGAGACTATCATTCTTTAGCTCGAGATTGTCAGCCTTTGGCAGACGCCTTAGAACATTCCGGGGTGATTCGGAATCGGTAGAAGCCTCGTGCAGTTGGCAAGAGCAACGTTAACAAAAAACGTAGGATGCGTACGCATCCTGAGAGGCAGCTCGATCGTGTACGCATTGCCTTGGCGGTGCAGTACACGGACCGGGCCAATACACCTGGATAGTGAATCATTACTGCCTACATTTTTACTACATTTTTTTGGTAAGTTTACCGTAGAACTGTAAAGATAGGTCGTTAACTCTAAATAAAAGAATATTTGCTCTTCCATTTTTGTCAGAGTTCTGTTTCTTGCGGTCCACCGCATCAGCGCTGGAATCCTGTACGAATCGGACCACTCTTTATCTAGGCAGCAGGGAATCATTTGGCGACTTGGTTTTGTTTTTGTCTTCAGTGCGATTGGTGCGCACTGCAGAAATGTCATTTGCGCGTTAGTGAGGGCATTATTGTTCTCACTAATAATATTGTCTTTGATGCTGAGTGTTTCAGCATTATTTTTAAAGTTTGTAATAGCATTATTGTCATTGCTGAGTTTGTCCATCTAAATGTTGATAAAATCACAATTCGTATCATTCGCATTGACCTTAGGGCTAATGCGTGATGAGCAAGAGCTAGAAAATTCTTTGCACGAGCGAGCCCTCACCTTAAATAAGAGTTTTTCTCAAACAAGGTGGCGTGGATGGCGTAAGCTGTTCACGTAAATGCTTTGTAGAAGCATGCACTGAATTGTTGATAGCAAATGTATTCTACCATCGGCAACAACTCGCTTTATCCGCGAAGTATTTCTTCGAGGATACGGTTTGCACGCTCCGTCCGACCATCTGTTGCAGGATGATCAGAAGTTGACATTTTCAAATGTGTCCCATGAAGGGCTTTGATAAGCCATGGTCAATATAAATTGACTCAGGAGCGTCTTGCAAGTATGGTCGACGTCTTTCTCTTGATGAAAGTTAACAATATGTTGAGGCGCCTAAAGTGCATAAACGTGATACATCACTGTTCGCGTAGCGACTGGAACTCGTGTCACTGTCCTAAAGTTCCGTTAAACTTACGTATGAAGTTTCTGAACTTTGACAGTGTGGAACGCGGGCTCGTCCTTGATTTGTATTCAATAAATGTTCTCATCTTCGGTATAGCCTGGCTTGAACGCCATGAGCCATGGATCAATGGGGGGCTAAGATCTTAGGCGCAACACGCAATGATCCTAGCAAAGTATTGGAGTCATGAACCCACCTTTGCTAGGCAACAAAAGCGCTATTGGCGGGAATCACTCACTGACACTGACAGTGTTTTAGACATTGGATTGTCTGAGTTAATAAACTCCAATGTTGAAAACATTAATTCTGAGCCCGACTCAGACAAAGACGGTGGAAAGGCACGTACTCCGTCGAATAAAACTCGTTGTAATAACGATTCATTGAATGCTGAAAGCATTGGAGGCCTAAGGTCGAGTCATCAAGGGTGTAACATCCCTGAGATACGTGAAGTGGCATGTCTTCGTCCACCGAGTGTGGTCGGCCGGAGTGGCACTATACTGAGTGTCAATACTGACACCATTGGCAATTCGCCAGGGTATTTCGGGTCAAACCCTTTTGATGCACGTGAAGTGACACGTAAATGATCGCTGGACAAGGAGGTTGAGCTACATAATTTCTCGTCGGCTGTCGACTTCGCCACCAGCTCTAGTATACAGGCTGAAAAATTTGAGACGTGACTGTGCCGGCCTCTAAAAGGCGTGTTGTCCCGAGACAGGAGACAGGGGAGGCGCAAAGCGTCTACACCTTCACAAAGTGATAGGAGCGAGCAATTGCACACGTTTGTAAACGGTGTAGCCGGTAACATCGAGGAAGAAGTTAGCCTTGCGGCAATCTCTTCATTACATGCTCTTTTAGAGCTAGACAAAATGTCTATTAATGAGTGCGGCCGAGCCCTAAAGGAGCCGAGTTGGTGATGAACTGACTAACAATTGAGTTGAATTCATCGTCGCTTCTGGACGAAGCTGCCCTGGAGGACACATAAGCTGCGCTTTGTGCGCGGAGGGGGGGGGGTCATCGATCCTGTAAGATCCTACGGGTCCATTCTATTTCTTGGTTAAGGATATCCAAGGTGTGGTACATACCATTCCACCATCCGTGTTACACGGAGAGACGTGTCTGTCATGATATTGACTTGGTTCCTGGAACCAAATACTGTGCCACACGACAATGGTCTTTGCCAAAGGAACAGTGCGACGTAATTGACAAATTTTTCACTCCTAATACGAGAGCGCAAATCTCCCCATTCGAGACCGACATGTGTCAAAAAACCAAATGTTAAATGGCGCATTTTATAAGCTTGAATAAGATTAATACTGCCTATATACCAGCACAAACTCCCATCTCTATAAAGGATGTTCTCCAGAATAATGTGGCGGGATGAGCGATGCACCGTGCACCTGACATAGCCGATGGTTGTTACCAACTGCTCATGCAAGCTAGCGATATCCCGCTTACAGCGGTAAGCACCCCAATTGGTGTGATATGGTAGTGGTTGGTTATGCCACAAGGAATTTTCAACGCCCCGGCGACATTTAATCGTCTAGCAACGCAACTGTTTCGCCCTCATCGAGGCTACGTACGTACCTATTTGAATGACAAATTAGTCCACAGTCGTGCGGAAGAGGGCCAGACGGGTGCTCGAGTGTATAAGTACAAAAACCGTGTATGTCAATGCGATAAATTATATAAAAATGTAAATTATCGTTATTAATATCTGACTTAAATAGTTCCAATATTACCAAAGCTGGTAATATCATGCTCTATTGAGTTGCCCATTTAAGTCTAAATAAACCCCGCCAATTGTTATAAGACACGACTGTGCGGTGCGCAAGGAGGCGTCATACTTAGGTAGTTATGGATTTATAAAGCTCAGTAGTAGATAGAAGATCGTTTCGTAGGAAATAAAATATATCAATACAGTTTTACTATTTTCTCTATCATAAAGCCGTAGTCTAGCTTTATAGAAAACTTCCTCTGTACCTTTGTGTAGGGTGCTTAGCAATTAGAACTTTCAGGCAGCAGCATTTACATGCTGCTAGCGCGCCGACGCTTCCACGTCGACCCGAAAGCTTAAAGATCGAATTCTCTAAGTTTAAGGCAGTCCAATTTTAAGATAATTCGTCGAATTAGAGGACGTCATTGATCAGCTGGACATCCTGGTGAGGATGCAGCAATCTGCGGCACGGCCGTCTTTTTCGGCGCTAGAGCCTTTAAGTCCACGTGGAATGAGTTCCGATACGGCTTTTGCAAGCCGACGTAGAACACGGGTGTGTACGCAGCTTGCTAGGATGGTTACGCGTGTAAGCTAGGCCTTGGGCACGACCGTAAATGGTCTAATAAAGCGTGAGTGCAATTAGGTCTTGAAGACCGCAGAAACTAAGTTGCTCGGTAGATTTTTTAACGTTTAATAAAACTCGGTCCACGGCCGCAGAAGAATTAATACAGCTTCTATCTTTGGTATCTCCTCGTTTTTTTCTGTTCGTCTTGACTATCCGCAAACGTGTCACGTACATATCTCCAGACAAGAAATCGTGTCGCGAGAAACTCGCTTACTTGGTTCCGAATGGTAATAGGGCTGATATCAGCAAGTCTATCGGCTGATTCTCCCGCACCAAGACCTGAGCCAAGCCGTAGTATTGATAACGGAAAGCATGGGTGGGTGAGATCGAAATGACATTTAACGGAGTGTAGCCAGTATAGGCATGGATATAGTTATTTAACGCAAATTCCACCACCGGGAGCGTTGAGCTCCTGCGCTTTAGTTCACACTGCGTAAAACGTCTTCAATGACGCGGTCGACACGGTAAGTCTGACCATCGGTCTGCGGATTGTCCGCGATGGATATGTCCAATCTGATGCTAAGCACTTGAGAAATCGATTTCCAGATTTACCCGTGAAACGGGGATCTAGATCAGAGACAATTGCCACAGGCAAACCGTGTTGTCGAAACACGCGGTCGATGAACAGCTTTGCTATACCTTCACCATCAATAGAATTCAGCACAGCCGCTAATGAGCCTTTTTGCTTAATCGGTCAACAACGACCACTATTCAGGTGTTAACGGCTGAATCTTTTGGTAGGCCAAAACAAAAATCACACTAATGGAATCCCAACACCCTGCGGGTATGGGCAGACTTGCAAGTGGTGCAGCAGCATGAGCCGAGCATTTAACTCGTTGGCGGTTTCGCATGTGCGAACGTATGTGCTGATCCATTTGAGAGCTTGGGCGACCAGAAAAATCTGGCTTACAAAGCCGCAGGTCTTTTGTCTACCGAGATGACCATCAAGGGCATTATTGTGCGCCTCATGGATATTCGATACTTCAAATCCTCATCACGCGGAACAACGATGCACGGAGTATCCACAGCATCCATGCAATAAAGCAAGAGGTCGTTATCGATAGAAAATCGATGTAACCTTGCACGCAAACGTGCCGTCAACTAAAAGCCCGATTCAGTGCTCTTTAGAGCTCGTAGCGGAGCTAAACACTATTCATCCCGGGAGAAAACCGAACAGATTGATGCGACATTATAGTCGTTAGATGAGAATGTTCATAATCCGGCCTGCGCGATAACGCATCAGCCAAATCGTTCTGATTGCCAGGCTCAAAAAAAAATTAATTTTAAAATTGTATTCGTTAGAAAGGAAAGCCACCAAGCATTCGTGGGAATATCAATTTCAGTTTGCAAATTTAAAATTATTTATTAATTTTCTTAAAAAGTTGTGGGAGTAAGAACTTGTTTAAATATAAAATAAACTTTTTTCAAAATAGTTGTGGGATATCAGTTTTAAGCTGTGGCGATCTCAATACACTAGAAATATTGCTCAATTGAACCAAGTTTACTAAATGATAATAAGATAAGCAAGGATCAGTCAAATCGATTTCATTTACGTTACATGGTATAAGCCTGCCTCGTCGGGATTCCACATATCAAAGCATCTCCCGTGGTGTTTCTATCTATTACTACATGTTCATTGCTCCATACCTTTTTCAATTTTCTTATCAATCCGGCAATATAACTAAACATGCCACCCATCAAGGCGCGAATGGTGTGATGAGGCGTCGACCAATTCTAGCTCGCAATCAACCGACTCGAGCTAGCAATTGGTAAGGTTTTCTGATAGAATCTGCTTGATTGTCACATGTTCAGACGGACGCGACAAAATTCTTTGGGGAGCCATCGAGCCATTGCCGTAGTTGAGGGCTCTTAAGCGTTGGCGTGATGGAATGATCAAAGTCGAACGTCTCTTGCTGAAGCGCCACATCAATCGTTGGTGGAGCAAAGCGTTTGTGAGGCGAAGGTTGACGGCCAATTCCAAAAGTCGATGCATTTGCGTGAGGAAACGCAACCGACACGTCCGTACGAAGCCGAGGCGATCGACGGAGAAAACCACCCGTTTCACTCAATATTTCCTATCGTAGCAAGTCTTAACGTAAGCAAATCAATGCATGGGTCTAGACAATGCAACAATCACTTACAAACTCGAGTGTATTGGAATCCAATTCGGTAGGAAAGTCAAGGTCATCAAAGGAAAATTTGGTGCCGTCGACTTTCAAGAAACCTGCCGGCGACATAAATCGTGGAGATCGGCGTAAGCTATGCGGTGGCTGAAAACCTAGTGGCGTCGGCATGTTAAAGAACTCGGCAACTTGCTATGGACATCATCGATCCTTCATTTCAATAAGCATACCGTGCGACTTATTGCATTATAAGACAACGCGTACCTCATTAAAGTCAATGTCAAGGTGTTCAAAAGCGTGACACGGTTGATCCATGTCCATGAATGCATCACTCTCTCCGAGTCCAGGGCCATTCAGTCGTTTCTTCTTGTTATGGTCATTGCGTGAATTGTTTTTATTCGTAGCACTCGCGACAGTAATGTAAGTCCCGCACTCTTCGTCTCCTGTGTTAAAAAGCTGCAGCAATAGCTGCGTATGTAACACTCGTCGAGGTGTATCCGGTAAGAACATGCCGTTATTATCACCCGCAGCCATGCCTCCTGTGCAAATGCGCAAATCTTTGCGTTTTCGTTTCGAATTGACTTTCTTGTCGACATTCTGTAGTGCTCGTTCTTCCTCAGGATGAACCAATGCAGGATAGCAATCCTTGTATACCAACGCTTGAGAAGCGCACGGACTTTGACGAAAGTTGTCGCCGGAATTCATGGCGTCTCGTGTTAATTCCACCATCGAATTAGGTGACGCGTCGGCGCTAAATTTAGCAACTTTAGAACTACCTGGACCGCTTCGAATGCTTTGTCCTATCGTTTTATGTTGCTGTTTCGCCATGCGACGCATCGTGCGTCGCATGGACGAATACCAATGGTTTTTAATGGCATTATCCGTCCTGCAGCACAACATTCATGAGTTCTTGATCGACAATACAATAAACTATTGACACAATTCTTTTCGTAATTCGTCAATTTTTACCTTCCAGGAAGCAATTTCGAGATCTCGGCCCACTTGTTCCCAAGACGGGTCTGGGCGTCCTCTATAATTTGCTCTTCTTCCGTCGTCCACGGATCCTTTTTAATAGTAGGGTCCAAATGATTCAGCCACCGGGTGCGACATTGCTTGCCGGTGCGCTCCGTGCCGTGGTTCTCGCTATTTAAATGATCCGAAATGACAGACCAGCGTTTGGTACCGTATTCTTCGACAAGGCGAATAATCGCATCGTCCTCTTTACGCGTCCAGGCACGACGCTCGTATGTCGAGCCTCGAACATTCATTCGGCCGTCGTGTTTAATCGGCTTCCCCATGCTTTTAGGCTGTTCGGACTTTGAGGTGAATGAAGATCTGCGTGGGCCAGAGAGGTGGATCTTTTTCTCGCGAAAAAACGATATCTTGACCGTTTACCGTTTTTCCACTGTTTCAACGATTTCTGACGCTTCTGGTCGAAGAGGCACCACGTGCTTCCGCATGAATTCGTCGAATCATCTGCTCTGGAAAGATTCACTGAGCCATAAACCACCCGTGTCACACAGACATCGGCTCTTCCAGTGCCTTTGCGACACGAAAACGCTTCTTCCTTTTAAGTCTGTCACATTTTGCCTTTCACAGAAAAGCAATTCACAGCGCCATGAAACGTAGGCACTGAACGCTTTTGCCCAGCCTTTCCTATGAATTAATGCAGCACTACCAGGACGAGAATGGTAGCATGCTGGCGCTCTGGGAAGAAAGCACGAACGGGTCGGACCATGTCAAGGCCTGCACTGAGTCAAAGCTGCACCTTACCGCCTTCTGACTTGTAAGGACGGAAGAAGCGCCACGGCATGTTGGAATTGAGCATGTTCACATAATTGGACGTAGTTGCGATGTAAAGGACTGCAACTGTCTTTTTAAAGTAACGTACTGAACGCACTATTGCGATCTGGCGTCGAGATGCATACCGATGAGCTGAATATACGCGGATGCTACAGAATCCTCGAAGCTCGATTTTATTAAAGTCATCGAGTCTGGTCGACAATGGTTTAAGAGACAGTAAAGCAATTATCCGCTATGCTCATTTTAATATTGGAGCGGCTATACTTGGGAAAAATGGCATTCGAGTCCACCAATTTGAATGGCCGTAATGTTTTTGCTGCTACCAAAGTATCAGCAGCCGGGCATGTCAGCACTTGATGTAACAACAGTATTGCATGAAGCCATGTTTAGCTTCGTATTCTGTACCTCGCGTCAATAGTAAAAAAATATCGTGTTTGGCTATATTGCGAAGTCTGCAAGACATTTCTTTAATGTTATCCATCTAAAAGACACTTTTTCTACGCGATGCACGCCTTCCTTAAGCTTGACGAACAAGGTTTACATCGATCGATCGCATTAGAAGCTGGTCTTTCTATTAATGTGGTGGATAGTAATTAGTTTTGTCAATTCAATGGTATCGATGATTAAAATGGATACTAGCAAGCTCGTTATTGTTGGGTTTGAGAAAATTATTTCCGTGGTAATTGTAAGCAAGATGCACAATCTGCGTCGCTCTTATCAGTCACGCATGCGACAGGTAATGCTGCGCCGCCACCACCTGTTGGCAGGGAGTAGAGTTATTTATCTAGAAGTATTTCATCATTACCTTAAATTAACGGCAGCGGGTACACCGCAGGAGACGATAGCGCCAATAGGATCTTAATTTGCGACGTCTGCGTGGATAAGTTCTTCGGACATTAGATATTTAATTAAATGTCTCCCCGCATTCATTTACAATTGAATCGTGCGGAGCCGTTGGAGGCTATATCGCCCGAGCCTTAAAAGAAGAAACTTATTTAAAACTCGAGAAGGATACTAAGGACAACCACATTAGAGATACAACTGATCAACGAAGTCGCCCACGTATTCTGAGACATTTCACCTGGGAAAATATTCATAGATTGACTAATTGTTCTGAGAACTAAACATAATTTTAGAAAGTTATTGATCGTGACAACTCATTCAAATGTTCAAATGCCGAGTATTAGAACGACCATAAATTCATGCTACCTTATGAGCGTGTACTAGGACCGAGTTGGTCGCTTGTGGAGTTGCGCAAGTTTTATGTTCTCCTAAAAGTGCACGGTAGACAATGGGATACGATCGCAGATAGCTTACCGCTACGCTCTGCGGCAATGGTGCGTGGTTTATTCGAGATGCACCGCAGGTATTTATCGCTGCCAGAGGCATCAGTCGAAGGTTTTTGCGCTATCATGATGGACCACTTTGAGATGCAAAACGAACTTTTAAAACGCAATAGTATGAAATCATCATGGGTCAAAGAAGTTATCGTCATGAATGTGAAGCAGGCGATCGGAGACGGATTGAAGTTAACGGCTCGGAGTAGGAAGAAGCGGAGGCTGGAGAACTTGATGTCTACGGAACATTTGGCCACGCTGCAGTCTCAAAAAGAGCTGGATCAATTGTATTGTGAACAACGTAGTCTTTCACACAAAAAACGAGGAAGGAAGCAAAGACATCCTATGAAAGCTATAATGTGGCTGGAATATGGACAGAAATTGATTCATGGAGCAAGATTTCGTCTGCCGTGGTACCACTGGTTTCACTCTTTCAGTGACGTGGATTTTTTTCAAGAAAATGAATTTGTCGGGTGTCTCAAAAGCATGGGCCTTGAAAAGGTAGACGTGTCGTAGTTGAAATTAATGTTGAATTGGCAACTGACGAGTTTTCATTGATAACGGTGTGTGTAGACTAAAGTAGCAACGCGGTCAATTTGGTCGTCCATGCGTGCTTCAATGGGTCGCCCACGACGTCTTAGTCCGTTATACTTTGCGCAAGAAAAGCAGAAACTCCAGTTGTTCCGTAACAGCAATTATGCCCGCGATCCTGCACAATTGGTACCAAACACGTCCACAATAAAAATGTGAATTGATTTTATTGACCATTGCTTTTCTTCGCTTTAGACAAATGACAGGACGAATTTATTGAAACCCGGTGTGCCGCTGATTGGTATTTTTTGGTTAATTTGAAATCTCTCGCATATTTGCTAAAGGGAGTGATTTTTTTAAATTGTTTTATAGTGTGGATGGAGTCGAAGCGATGTTTTCGACGAGCTACATTCGCTACTTTTCACGCTCGAGATCAAACATGCCAAGTATTTCTCAACAACTTCGAGGCCGTGTCATGCAAATTGGAGCATATTATGGTACTGGACTTTTCCCCGTGGTCAAATAGTGAAGATGGCAACACAGAGTCAAAAGTTCCAGTATCGACGCTTTATCGACGCAGAGAAAAGTTTCATGGAGATCGTCTAGCAAATGCTTCATCAACAATTTCTGACGACCGCTATCGCGAAGAGAAAATCCGCGTTATGCTTACCGTAAAGAGTCTTTTATACCGGAAGGAAAAGATTATATCAGCACTTTCAACCTTTCATAAGCGCATAAATGAGCAGCAAGCTCAACTTTCTGAAAAGAATGCGACGAAATCCAGTCCATGGACGACTCCGACGGCATTGTCACCCGCTATCGTCAAGGATTTCGTTAAGAATGCTTCAAGTGACAAAGCTCTAGTGCAAAAACAGCATTCGTGGCTTATTGCCAATTTGGAGGATACAAACGCGTCCTTGCAGGCTGCATTGCTGAGTCTTCAATCGTTTTCAGCTCAAACATCCTTGAAATCAGGAAATTTTATCACTGGCCTTGATGATAACATTCTGCCAATTGAAACGTTGTCGGAGGATCAAATGCGCTGGGCCATCCATTTTCTTTCGGCGAGTCAGCAAAAAGCCGCAGCTGTGGTTGCCGAGGCAGCGTTGCAAATCGAAAAAGAGGGCAATGTGCTTACAAAACACGATTATTTTTCAAATGCGGCGCATTCTGGCAAAATACTACCTAATTCTAGACAGCTGGTCGCCAATTGCGTCACGTTAATGAGCGTTCTTCACTGTCACGTTGCGGCGTCGCCAGATGTACCGCACGTGGTTACACAAAAGCTCGTCGAGCGTGTACTAGAGCTACTTAAGCCTAAGCATGAGTCAAACATGGATCTCTACACTGAGCTCTGCGCGGCCGCCAAAGCCACGCAGGATCAAATGACCCTGCAAGCTGCTTTATATAAAAACTAGTTGTAATTATTCGATTTATGCGTAGCTTGCAATATTATCATATTTGTGCTAAAAAAATGTAAAGTCTTGACATCTGCAACTTTTTAACGAAGAGCTCGTTAGCCAAACTGAACTCCCTGCTATGCTGAAGTATTAATGGATATTTGCTTTATGACAAGAATGACCAAGTTGGCAACAATTTAGAGGTTGTCAATGGCGACAAAGGTAAATAAAGCGATACTAAAAAATTGTTTATGTTCCTTGGTAGCGCCTCTTGACGTTCATGAAGCAATCACGGTGCGTAGGTCGAATTCGTCAATATTGAATCTATTGCCAGCTTTGGCTAAATTCTTTGAGGATTTTCTCCACATCATTGTAACGGCTATTCTGCTGCATGAGCTCGTCAAACTTGGCAGTCTTGAATGCAAGCGCCTTTTCGAGCGCTATAATTTTCTCTTGCTGTCCATTTATCGTCTTTGTCATGTCGTTGCTAAGCTTTTCAAAAGTTTCAGTCTTCTCTGGATTAGTCAAGTGCTTTGTTTCAGCAGCTGATGCTTTAGGAGACTCTGACTCTGGTCTCAGCTTGGTCTCGAATAAAAGCTCATGACGAAGATGCAAGTGGGCAACTTCTCGCTCTAGTACCTCCACACGCAATTGCAGCGATTCAATATCGCTATTCGTGTCCATGAGCCCAGAAGCTTCATTGGTACTCATCGAATTAGGATGCTTCGAAAATTCGGTTTCTAGAATCTCCTCCTGCAGCTGACGCTCTGCAAGGCAAAGCTCAAGTTTTTTTGTGTCGAACCCAATGTCGCGATGGAACGCTCGATCTCGCACAGTCTTTAAATGCGTATCTTTAATATCACAGAGTTCGAACGCTGCCAAAAGCTCGCTTAGATCATGCAATTGGGCTCGCAACGCCGCAACTTGTCGCTGATACAACTTCTCACAGGCCTTATTGGTCTGCAGATAGTCTTGAAAACGCTGATGTAGCGGCGGTATTGCTTTTATTTCCATTGATGCCTGTCTTATTATAATCAACTGATAATTTAAAGTTCGGCTTTCTAGCATTTTGGTTATCCAAGGGAAAGAAAGGGATGAAAGCTTCAAAGCTTTTATTATAGCGACGACGTATGGGACAAGTGCAAAAGCGTTCTAGGTCGTCCTATATTATGATAGATTGAATACATTGTGAGTATTACAATGATGTCTGTAAATTTACTCTGAAGTCGCAAGCATGATGGCAAAATCAATTACCCGGCGGTTGTAATTTTACAATACCTTTGAAATTCGAGGAGAAATATTACTACCAGATAAAGTTGAAATAGGACAACGGAACATATCTTTTAGGACATAGATAATTTTTAATAGTTTTCAACGGGGTGGTCGCCGTTCTTCTACAACGTTTGGCTACACTCACACAAGACGGCAAAAGATACCTAAGCAAACGAAGGCGAGCGAATTTTTAGCACACTACGGCGAAGTGGTAACTCGTCCGTCTGAGCAAAGTTGGCCATGCGGCACATATAATCGCCTTCAAATGTGGCTTGCGTGTGCCCACCCTTGCGTTTGTACAATAGATCGTCATCAACTTTGACCAAGTCCTCGACAAACATGTTGTTGCCCTTTGACGATTCCAGAGCGTTGCGGTCCGTGTATACACTGACGGAATATTTCGCTGGACGGAAACAACGTAGCACATTTTTCAGCAAGGACGCGTACGAACGAAGACGGGCATTGGTCTCGAAGCTCACGTAACTGCAGTGGCTCTCGGGCGTGATGTGGATCGTATAGTACGCATCAAAGAGGATGCCATTCATCGAGTAGCCACAAGGATCAAAGGAAAAGTCATCGATTATTGCTCCTGGCACAAGGTCCCGAATGCCACTTTCGATCGTCATGCGACGGGACGTCATTGAGCTATCGGTACTCTTAAAAAATTGTTTTGCCACTTTTGGGTGCATGTCTTGCATCAAAATTTGAAGCGTGCTTTCATTGGCAGCAGTTTCCTTTAAAGAATAGCTAGGACTCTGCGTTCGAGACGCAGGCTGTTCATGAATGTCCGCATCCCAGGCGTAAATGTACCAGTGATCGTGATTCAGCGGACCCAGTACGTGGGCCGAGCCATCTGGGAAGAACGAGCTAAGAAACGCGACCTCAGTGTGGAAGCTCGTATGCGGATATTTCTGCTCCTCTGGAAACGTGTAATTCTTACGAGAGTAGCTGACCCACTCAATTGAAAGCCCGAGGTGTTCGGAAAATGTCTTGATAAAGGGAAGACACTTTAGCAGCGTAGTGGTCCCACATGTTTTGAGAACGATCTTGTGTGTATAGATAAACATGGAGCTCTCGGAAAGCACGTACGCGTCAATGTGTTCATTACTCGTACGAGATAGAATTTGACACTGTCCTGCCTCGAGCATCTCGTCGAGGTTGTGACGCGGGACTTCGCGGAGGCCACGGACATGACCAACACCAGCTTTAAAATCGATTTCGAGGTTCTTCTCAGGCCCTTCAAAAGTGTTGGGGACGGTATCCGAAGTCTCCGATTGCGTCGAACTGGTTTCGTCGTCGAGGAGTTTGATGGGCTCAGGAAAGGTTTGCGTCATTTGAGAAGCGGTACTTGGATCAGGTTGAATGAATAGGATGTTAGGCGGGTTCGTCACACGCGCCAATGTAGAAAAAGCCCGTGAAGATAGTGGTGGGGTCAACAATGTCGTCGTTGGTAGTAAAAAGCGGGTCAACCAACGGCATGAACAATGTGGCGGTCTGGTTGGTCAAGGGGGTCGAGTAGACGAGAGAGGAAGAAGGGAAAGGCGTCTTTCTTTCGTTCCTAGAATCACTCGAGTCCACGTGGCAGCTCTGATAATGCGAAGGAGTGGAGAATTCAGCGACGGGTACCAACGACACGAATACTGAGGGATACAAGGCAAATTTTGAAATGACTGGCAGTGAAGGAGGCAAAAAGCGGATCCGACATCTGTGCGCGAGGCACGAAGACAAGGTTTTATGGCACGAAGCGAGGTTATATTGTTGCTAATCATTTCGTCAGGAGCTCCAGCTGTTATAATGAAGAGCATAAATGGGACTGAGACTGGACTGAGACGGACAGCTGTGTATTTTTACTATCACAACTGATGGCGACGGTGAAAATTAAAATTTCTTGCGTAATTGTTTTACATCGAGATGAAATTGTAAAGACAAGTTTAACTTTTTCGAATTCAAGTATTACTTGTCGCTGGCCTGCGGAGGTCATAAAACATCATAATACGCAATGCATCAGTTCCGCAGTCATTGTCGATCGTTAAGCGTTGCGTCGAAAACTTTGCATCATCATGAATTTTTGACGCTGGATTCAGTTGTGAGCTAACGTATTTACCACTTGTGTTCCTCCCACTAGCATCTATATACTAGCATCCATAGTAATATTTTGCGAGGAAGTTGAATTTTTTCCATTTCGATAGGATATTAGGAACTCTCGCCTATTATTTCAAAATAGCACAGCTCTTGATTGTTCGAAGAATATAAAGCCATATTGGGTTTTTATCGCATTGTCCAGCAAGATAACTGATAGAACGCTGAACGAACGGCAATGTTGACAGAAAAGTAGCTGCAACAAATTGTGATGTGAAGGTATGCTGTATTACATACATTGATATCTCCGATGCTTCAAAAAGCGATAGCGACCATGAAATAAACTCATTCAAGCATTGCTCACACATTGCTGCGCTCCATTCATTATATGCCCTACGAAAGGCACCAAACCTCTGTTGACTGGGAGCACTCGTCGTCATCTTTACTCGGCGATGACTATGGCATCTTCTGCCACTGGAAAACAGTGTAGAATCTCGACACCCTGGTCGCTCTTTTGTATATCATTGAGGAAGTGTGGGTGACCGCACAGCACCGGGGTCGATATCTTGACCGTATAGCTGCACGTCTGTGTCTCCTTCACCGAAAGAATGTGGTGACTCAATCCGCCTTGACTGCAGTAGTAAAACACTTTGGCTTTTCGTGGCGCGCGACTTTCAAATCCCTTGCAATTTGTACCCCCATCGTACAGCTCCACGTATGCGGGCCGCGACACCTCATGCGTGGCGTCAATTGGCTCCGAAACCAGCGCCGAGCCCAAGCGTTCCAGATCAAGATTACCCGCAACATCAAACGTGCCCAGCGAGAACTCAATTTCGATTCGACCATCTCCGTCCCGATGGAATTGTCTCAACGAGCGTCCAAAGCAAAATTCATACGTCCACCAGCCTTCAATTCGCGTTAAGCACGTGCGTTCGATCTCCAAAGGCTGCAACAGTGAGCGTACCGAAGTTACGTCACTCGGGTCTGCATCCGAGTATTTTGGGTCGCAAAACATTCCTGACCCAACTAGAAACGCAGCGACTTTACGAGCTTCACCCTCTCTTGGCGTACTTGTCCACTGCACTGCTATAACGCCGTCATCTTGCGAGGATATGTTGCATATAAATTGCACTTGAATCTGCACGTCCGAACCGAACGTTTGCGTATACAGTGGCTTTTCATGACTTTTTACTCGAGCCTGCACCTCGGGCAGAACAAAGTAGTCGTAGCGAAGCAACGGTTGAATTGAGTCCGCAATGAACCCGCTAAAATCTTTATTAAATAAAACTTCATCTTTCCCTTTGTTTGTTGAAGTTGCACTTGCCGCATCCACTTCCACGTCAACAGCTGATAAGCTTTCTTTTGGTGAAAAAAACGATTTCATGTCGGTAAGTTGAACAGATAGACCCACACAGACTTCATAGAACGCGTTGGTCTCTTTATCCACATACACTATACACTTTGGCTTCATTTTTTCCGCTGCAGCCCGCCCAAAGCTCAGGAAGGCATCTGATTTCTCTTTTTCCGCCTCGTTGGCGTTCGGCGACTGAGGCACGCTACGACTTATCGCTTCTTTACTTTCAGTATTCGAGTGGAGTGGCGGCAGAAAGCACTCAAAATGTTGACCCGACTCGGTCGCCATGAGCTGTGTCCGCATCTTAGAGCCATCGCCGGGTAAATTGAAGTCATCCCGGTTCCCATGCAACTGCACCACGTAAGATGTATCTAGCGAGGACGAGAATGAAGGTAAGGTAGACTCGGACACCGCGCTCGAAGCGAAAAAAAGCGCTATTAGAATCAAGATCGCCATGCTAAACCGATTGATTCGTGGCTTGATAAAAGAAGCTACCAAACTTGAGCATACCCTGTAATTTCTTAGAAAGGCAGTTTATTATTGTTAAAATTGACAGAAGCTTTTTTATAACAAGCTAACACGACGTGAGTTCTAAAACCCACTAAAATGATATAATTTGATCTGAAAATGACACTAAAAGTGGATATTTGGCTGCTTTTTTTTTTCGCATTATGGATACGACGCAAGTAGTTTCAGAAGACCTTCCTGTATAAACTGGCGATTCCTTTTGCTTCTCTGGTGATATCACTAAATCGTCGGGCATACAATGCCACAATGGACAATAAATGCGCGAGTGGCAGCTCTTAAGTATCATAGCAGTGTCCTGATTCTGGAAAGGCGATATTGTAGAATGATGATGACGACGACGTGTGGGTCTTCCTAACGACATGCTACGCAAAAGCCTTTACTTTGTCGGTCAATTACTTATTCGACGCCTGCCAAGACTCCTATAACCTCCGTAAGTGACTCAATCATTTGCCTCGGATCTGCTCGTCAAAAAGACCTGCTATCGAAGTCATTCTCGTCCGTAAATCTATAAAAAATTCTGCTATCGAAGAATTTTGCGAAATGCATCGAGCACTACGTGAAAAAGTCGAGATAGGGTCTGACAGAATGTAGTAAATGAAAACGGCTTACCCCCTAGCAGGCGACGACGTCGGTACCTAATCACCTATTGGCTGACGTATCCTAGGTCCAATGACGTACCTACCGTTGCGTAATATCTGTGCTGCAGCAACATTTCTCAACCAACGACTTTCTTGCAACATCTCTATTCCTCCTTCTTCACATCCAGCGACTCAAGTGCCTTCGCAGCTTCATCGCCAGCCGACGTATCGGCATCATCGGCACCACTTTCCAGCTTCTTATTGTTGGCCTTGGCACCATCGTGCGCTTCCTTAAACTTCTGAGCGTTCTCGGCGTTGCCAAAGCGCAGCGCAAAGACCTGCGTTTCCACGACACCCTCGGCAAAATCGTAGCAGCTAAAAACCCACGCACGGTCGCTGCCCATATTCGGAGTCAGCTCCGTACGCGATTCGACGAGGTGATTCACCAAGATTTTGTGCGTTTTTTCTTGGCGCATTAGCATGCGCACCTTCTGGTGTTCCTTGTGTTTAAGAAAGCGCACGTCCCCAACGCCACGCTCACACCACGTCTTTTTCCCGGTTCCCTTGTCTAACAACGATTCGCGGTAACAGAATACTTTTGCGCGCCTACAATTTACGTTTGTATTTAGTTCAGTAACCAAATAGTCCGATACCTAAACAGTACACGTCAAAAATGGTGCGTCCACGTACTGTTTAAACAAGACTTCTTCCTCTTCTTCGCCGGTAGTCACCTCAACTTCATCAAGCTTCACTACGGGCTCAAAATAGGCTTGTGATTCTTCGGACTCAAGGTCTTTTGAAGCTTCAGCTTCTTCCACCTTAGGCGTCGTCTCTTCCTTCTTCTCGACCTCAGACATGTTGCTGATTTGCGACGGATTCTTCGATTTTGGGAAAATCTACGACTGGCGGCGGGGTGAAGCTTCTTACAAGGTTTCTCGAAGGTGGTCAAATGATTTAGCCATCCCGCTTATATACAACTGCAAATACGCTGCATAGATTGGCTGAAATGAATTATACTATTTAATCCTTATGACGCATTGGTTGATAAAGCTCTTTGGCGCATGGACAAGGATGGCCGACCCAAGCGGACACGTCGAGCCTTTCGCGACAAGAGTGAGTTTGTTAGCGTGGAAGTAGGCATGCGCGAGTTCAAGAAGCGCTTGGCTTCCTCGGACGCGTATGATGGCACCTTATGTACCGCTGCGACAGTGGAAGATTTGACGCAAAACATGACAACCACAAGGTCTCGAAGGAAACCTGCGTTGTCGACAAAGGTGGTTCTAGCAAAATCGACCCAAAGAAAATGTCCGGTGACGAAAAAAAACGCTCAGGGTGCAGCGACCTTGGCTTGTGGACAATCGCCAGTGGTGAAGAAAAATATGCTAGTCAAAGGATTCGTTTCAGAAATAAACCTGAAAGCGGTGAAGGAACAGCTAGCCCGCGAACAAGAACAACGAGTAGAAGACCGTATTAAGACACTGTTGCGGAAAAAGGAACCCGTCGTGGCTTTGTGTGCTTCTGCAAATTATCTTGGTACTTTAGCTGTTGGTACAACTCCTTGTAATATTTCTGCAGATATCACACCTGCTGAATCAGCTGTTTGCATTGATGCCGCTGCTGCTTTACAGGATCCGAAAAATGAATTTATCAAGAAGGAATCGACAAGGTCGGATGCTATTGCAGCTGGAAGTGTTGCTTCAAGCACGCCAGGCAACACGAGTGTTCCGTCACATACTCAACCGCTTGGCGTGGTTACGAACAATTTTATTGCTGATGACACAGATGATGATGTATTGTTTGCATTGGCACTGGAAGAAGTTGAACAAAAGCTTGCGAGTCCTCTAAAACGTTGTCCAATTTCTGAAGGAATAGCTGCTTCTGAGATTAACAAGGTGACTTCAGTTAATGTTCAAGACTCCGCGGCTGTAAAAGGTCCTGTTTATGCTGCATTTGATGCAAGTCCAGTGAAAGAACAACTGAGTGACGACACTAAGGAACAAGTAATTCCTGCAGCTGAAGGGATTGACGAAGCTGGAGGAACGACTTTGGTGCCTCCTGACGTTTTTAAAGAGATGGAGCGTTTGAGGAAAGAAAATGATCGTCTGAGACAATCCAACGAGCTCCTTCAAGCTGCTGCTACATCACCAGCGCACATTGAAGCTCCTAGTACGAAACATTCTTGTAGTTTTGCTGATAAAGTTGATCCAATCGACGCGTCGATGTTAAAATCAGTTCATCCTTACTTAGAATTGGCCGCTAACGACTGTGATGAAATCAAGAAGCAACCAATCCCTGCTTTTATTGATCAAATATCTGCGAGGACTTCGAACATGGATTCAAACGTCATTCAAAGCGTCAAGTCAGAATATTTTGGCGATTTCATACTGGAGAAGTCGCTTGCTGGTAATAAGGACGATCAAGTTATATGTAAAACTCTACCCGATGTGGAGATGAACAATATTTTTGCTATCAAGCAAGAAGTTGTAGCTGAGAATGCGTCTGTGGTAGGGAGGACACTCGAGTTGAAAACTTCCTTGTCAACGCCATTCTCTCGATGCATTCCTGCTGGTCAAAATGAGCGAAGGCTGAGTTTTACGGACGTGGAAATGGTAACAGGAAAAACAAATTACGTGGAGCATTCTGAAACCAATAAAATTGGAAACGAAGGCTTTGCACAGCCCTTCATTAGTAAAATTGGCGAGAAAGTATCGGAATTTTGTACTAATAAAGTCGACGACGTCGATGAGAACGATACAGAAGAAGATGAGGAAGATGCAATGATGCAAACTTCTACGGTTGATATAGGAAATTACCCTGAGTACAAAATTTGTTTCGAAAACAGGATGTTGAACGAAGACAAGCAAATGAAGGAACATTTAAGTAGCAGAACTTTCGTAGCGGAAGAAACGGTTCAGCATTCACAAGCACCATCAAGTGGTTTAGTCTCTGAATCAACAGCTGAGAAAGTATCTGCTAGCGCTCGAAAGCCAGAGGCTGCAGGGAGTAGCGAATTGAATGAGCTAATTGTTGCTTCTAGCCACACAGACCTTGCTGAAGGCGATGCTGTCGAAGATACGGATAAAGTTATCCTTGCGAACGATAATGACAAAGTAAAAAGGGGTGAATCTACTTTGTCCCCAACATCCGAGTCGGAATCAGAATCGGACCTTGACAAAGATGAAGACGAATCAGTTTGTCAAAATGTCTTGGAAGCAGCTTTAAAAGCGGCAGGAAATGATTCAATCCAGTCATCTGTTGCAGGGAAAGGTGACATTGAAGAAGGTCGATCAAGCAGAAGCTCTTTAAAGCCAAAGCTCGCTAATTCGTTGACGCCGTCGCCTGCATTAAATGGATATTCAAAGAAACGGAAAAGCCCAGGACATTCGTCTGTAGTTGCAAAGAAGCCACTGACTGTCAAGAGTTCCCTGCTTTGGCCAGCGCTAGATGATTTTTATGACGCTTTGCTGGACATGTCACCAAGAGACGTCCGTCGGTCTGAAAAGCATAGGTCGCACCTACAGCAATATGAAAAACTGCCGACGAAGTACTCAAACATCGACGAATATTGCAAAACACAGCTCGCAGCCATCTTGGAAGAGTTGATCGCATCAGTCAGCAACGTGACGAATACACGAGATGGATCAGGCCCAAAACGCCAGTTGTCACTCTCATCTGTGTCACCTTGCGGTAATCAAAGCATGTCGGCATTGTCAACTCGAGTGAGTTTGAAGGGTCTTTTCTCGGAAAGTGGCTTTACCGGACAAGCAGCGTCGGAGGGCGACTATATACTTACTTTTGATGGCTCACAATTGAAAAGAACTGCTTCATCGAACTTTAATTGTGGAGATTTATTGCTGCTGCGCTCTCCTCGATGGAAAAGCTTTGAATTGTGCTTTTTTGGGGTGGTTTTAAGTGAATCTATTGTCGCAGAGGGAGGAAAGACTGACTCAGGACGTCCGAGTGGATATGGTGATGGAAATCAAGTCTGTGTCCTCGTTCGAGCTCGACAGCAAGACAGAAACATCGCTGAAAACTTTGACGTGTTGACAGAATTATGTCTTGCGAATCGACGAACGCCGAGTTGGCAATGGTCTCTTCAGCAAGTATTTAATTTAACCACAAGTGCTCGCGAGTATCAAGCGATCAAGGCCATATCGTTCTTTCCAAACGATCTTAAGCAAGTGCTGCTACGCGGACAATTGGCTCCTAAAACAGCCGAGAAATCTGCAGCATTATCGTCAATGCTGTCGCCACCGTTGTTAAAGTATCTGCACAAACACTACAACGACTCGCAACTTCAGGCAATTCTCGGATGTTTGGGTGAAGACCGTTGGATTATTATTCAAGGACCGGTAAGTGCTGACTTTTTGCATCTTCGACTTGGGTATAAAGTAATAGCTAGTCATTTAGCCAGGTACAGGTAAGACCAAGACTATTCTGGGACTTCTTTCTGCATTACTTGATGGGGCTGGTCTCTCTTCTCGTTCGAAAGCACAGGGCTCGTCACGTATACGTATAGGAGCGTCATTTCATAGTGCCCCAACTTTATCGGTCACGTCGATTCGTATCATGGTGGCTGCACCGAGTAATGCTGCCGTTGATGAATTGGTTTTAAGAGTGTTGAGTGAAGGCCTATATGATGGGAAGACCGGGGAGACTTATCGTCCACGTATTGTTCGTGTTGGTCGTTCGGAAAGTCAGCAACTTTCAGGGTTTAATGCGTCTCGAGAAGCGAGTGAGAGCCGAAAGAATCGTAATAAAATACGGAAATATGCTAGTGAAGTGGAAGAAGTCTTGCTCGAAAGCCTAGTGTCGAAGCATCGCAAAACATTCTCGACTGGCAAGCAAACACGTCAAGCAATTCTGAAGAATGCGCAGATTGTCTTTTGCACGCTAAGTGGTGCGGGATCCGCGGCGATGTGTGACTTTGCCCAGGATTTTGACGCATTAATTATTGATGAAGCTGCTCAGGCTGTCGAAGCCAGCACGCTCATCCCTTTCAAGTTTCGGCCGCAACGGATGATTTTGTTTGGCGATCACCGGCAATTACCAGCTACGGTGTTATCAAAGAAGCTTGTTTTAATGGGCTACGATCAAAGTTTGCAACAGCGACTAGTAGAAAGTGGCTCGTCGGTTTTGCTCTTAACTCAGCAGTATCGAATGCATCCTGAGATCGCTGCGTTTCCATCGACTTATTTCTATAGCGGGCGATTGGTACAGGATGACAATATGCGTGACTGGACTGGACAGGACTACCACAACGATCGTAACTTTAAACCTTTGCTGTTTCTCGATGTGCAAGGAGCTCAGAGTCAAGTGAATGGATCCACTTCGTTGCGTAATATGAGCGAAGTTGACGCTGTGATTCAAATTCTACGAGGCTTGATTACAAAGTATCCGAGTCATGAGTGGATGAAGCGCATTGGTGTCATTGCACCGTACAAGCAACAAATTTACGAAATGCGTGGCGCAATTCAAAAGCTAGAGACCGTGGTAGACTGCCGTCTTGGTATCGAGGTGAACACAGTGGATGGCTTTCAGGGTCGTGAAAAAGAAATCATTATTTATTCATGTGTACGCACTAGCAACGGTGGTCGCAAATGGCGTAGTTATAAAAGTGACCAGCAGGAAAAAACTCTCGATGCTTTCTGGTCCGACGAACGTCGTATGAACGTCGCCATCACACGCGCAAAGAGCAGTTTATGGATTGTCGGAAATTCAGCCTTGCTGAAACAAAGTACCGCGTGGCGAGCTCTGATACAACATATAAAAGACCATGACCGATATATCAGCGGAGATCACTATGAAGTCTTTCACGAATGACCTAGGGCCGTTTTGTAGTTGAAGGAAAGGTATTGGAAGGTCATACCCTCATTGTGCTCAATGTAGCTACTGATCCGATCCGCTTGACCTTCCGCTTTGCGACTCGACTTAGAAATAGAAATGCGTGAAATTTATAATTGATATGCGGGACGTCAAGGTGGTAACTATTGACTCATTTTGCGTTTTAATGTTAAAGCATGCGCTGTCTTCGGCAGTGTTTATGGGGTTTTTATCGAAATGCGTCTGGAGCAGTGCATATATGCAGCGTGAGAGGCATTAGCTGTCGGCATAAAAAGGATAAGCTAAGCATCCAGTCTGAACATATGAATAAAAAAGATATCGATATTTACAACTATTTTTTAAAATAATTTTTATTTTCCGCTCCACCTTAAATTATTACCCCCAGTCCATTTTAAAAAAAATAAATAAATGTATGATTTAAGAGAACTTACACAGAATGAGACACTTTTTATCAGAAATTCGCAGAATAGGACACTTTTTTCATTCAGATGATAGGATACTTTTTAGTCTCTTTAATCTGAGCCTCGCAAGCGACGCAAGGAAGTCCCCTTAAGTTTACCCTCGCAATCTCGGAAGATCATCCCCTTTAGAGGTTTGAAAACAGCCAAGGGCGATGTAGGGAAGAAACACTTAGAAGAAGGTAAAATGAAAAGTGAATTATCATCTAGCTAGGTCCTTAGTTCGTCTTGTCGTACTACTCTAAGTCTAGTAACACAACGATGAGTCGATCCCATCGTTACATACAATCATGTAGTGTCGTCCGTGCCCTATGGACATTAGTATCAGTAACCAACATGCTTACCAATACTCCCCCTCGACTAGAAGTCTCTGATCTTCGCTTTGTACAGCAGTGACTCGAACTTCTTCGTCGAAATCGGTTTGGTCAGAAAATCAGCCAGCTGTGACTTGGTTTCAGTATATTGCAGCTCAATAATCTTGTCCTTCACTTGTTCACGCACAAAATGGTACCTGATGTCGATGTGCTTCGCTCGACTTTGATAGCCGTCGTTCTTAGCGATAGCGATTGCACTCTGGTTGTCTTCATGAATCGTAACCGCGTAATTAATCTGCACTTGCATCTCCTTAAGTAGACTTCTTGTCCACAATACCTCCTGTACACATAACGAAAGAGCCATATACTCTGCTTCTGCCGTGCTTAGCGCCACGCTCTGCTGCATCTTCGACTTAAAAATCACAGGTGCGCCATTAATCATCACTAGAACTCCTGAAGTCGATCTGCGATTGCACTTGTTACTTGCCCAGTCCGCATCCGTGTATGCACTCAGCTGAAGATCGCCAGAAACTCCTTCGTAGCAAATACCTTTGCTCTTCGTTGTCTTCAGGTACCGCAAAACTCGAATCGCAGCATTCCAATGCTCTTCGTGCGGAAATTCCAAATGGCGACTTAGTTGACATACTGCATACGCAATATCTGGTCTTGTTCCTGTTGCCACATACAACAGCGACCCCACCAACGACCGATACGGTCGATTCTTCATTCTTGTGTCAATTTTGTCCATCTTGATCGTCGCTTGACCTTCAACACTTGGATTTGACACTGTTTTCGCATCAACTTGATTGAACTTCTCGACCATTCTTGTTATACACGATCCTTGGCTGATGTTCAGTCTTCGTTTTTCACGCAGGTACTTGACTTCGATTCAGAGAACGTATCGAACGCTACCAAGTATCTTCATCTGGAAACGACTTGATAGTTGCTCTGCCACATCATCCATAGCACCTAAAGAATCAGCTCCAATTAGAAGATCGTCCACATATAATGCAGCGAAAATCCACGAGCCCTTGGTCTCTTTGACGAAAATGCATGAGTCTGCCGCGCATGAGGTGAACCCCATATCTACAAAAACGCACGAAATTGTCTTATACCATGTTGCTGCCGCTTGTTTTAGCCCATACAGGCTGCGATTCAACTTGAACACTTGGTCACGTCCTGCACTAACTCCTAGAGGAGGGTATACGTATACCTCTTCTTCCAAAATGCCATATAGGAATGCAGTGTCGACATCATATTGATGGATAAGCATTCCCTTTTGGCAACACACCGCCAAAAATACTCGAATTGAGTTGAGGTTCGCCACCGGTGAATATGTCTCCATGTAATCAATTCCATACGTCTGCCTGTAGCCAAGTGCTACGAGACGTGCCTTGTATCGTTCAATTTCACCATTTTCGTTCCGTTTAATCGCAAAAACCCACTTGGTTCCGATCACCTTCTGCCTTGGCCGCTGCGTTTGTATCGTCCAGGTGTTCTTATCTTGTAGTGCCTTAAGCTCAGCTTGTATGGCCTTGTTCCAATCATCGCGATGAGGTGACCTAAGAGCCTCTTCATATGTCACTGGGGTCTCGAACGCTGAACAAGCTTGTTCGTACCCAATACGCAGTCTCTTCGTGCCTCTTTCTTGACACTCATCTGCTCCGTGATTAAAGTCTCCACCTGTACCACTTACAGGTCCTAGCGCTTGAGATTGTCCATTTGGAACCGATTCAAATGGAACAATCGCTGTGTCTTCGGGACGTCGAAAGCTTGTCCGTCTACTTGGTCGTATCACCATCTGCCCTTGCCTTGACACTTCTTCAGCTGCTTCTTGATCTTCTTCAATCATTGTCACATCATCAATCTCAAACATGGGGTCCTCAACAATTTTTCCCATGTGTCCATGCATCTCGTTGTTGCATCCAGATGGTAACACCATCGTTGTCGTACATCCATCTTGTACGTTACTCTCTTCTTGTGGATCTGGACCGTAATCCACGTCCATGTCCACGTCTTCCGTTTCTTGAAAATTCTCTTGATTTATAGAGACAACGTCTTCATCATGAGCAGCACGAATCTCTCGGTCACTTGATCTGCTGTACTGTTGTACGTACTGAAGTGGTGGTCTTTCATCGAAAGTAGCCGATCTCGTGTACGTCACTCTCTTGGCATCTTCATCCCATACTCGAAACCCCTTGACTTGGTCAGAGTACCCTAGGAAAATGCATCGAATTGCTTTCTTGGTCATCTTGGTCCTCTTCGACTTGTCAACATGTGCATATCCCCTTGATCCAAATACACACATCTCAGAGAGGTCAGGTTTCTTCCCGAAAATAAACTCGTATGGAGTTGTTGTCGGGTGACTGGCACACGGAACTCGGTTTGTCACATAGACAGATGTGTTCATTGCCTCAGCCCACCAAATCTTGTCTACTTGCATATGACTGATCATTCCCCTGGCTCGCTCTGTCAGTGTCCGGTTCATGCGTTCGGCCAGCCCATTCTGTTGTGGTGAATATGGTACCGTCGTTTGGTGAATGATACCAAATTTTCGACACATACCAGAGAAACGTCTGTTGACGTATTCCGTTCCGTTGTCCGTCCTGATACACTTGATCTTCTTGGACAGTTGGTTCTCCATAAGTGCGTTGTACTCAATGAAGCGATCTGCCACTTCCGACTTGTTTTCGATATAGTATGCGACTACATGTCTTGAAAAATCATCGATGAATGTCACAACGAATCTTGATCCTCCTTGAGACTTCGTTTCCATAGGTCCCATCACATCACTGTGGACCAACTCCAACAGTTTCTTCGTTTTCACGTGTCCGTAGGGTGTTTTTGGAAACGTCTTGACGGTAGCTTTGCCCATGATACACCCTTCACAGATCTCGAAATCTTCTTCACTGCCTTGTTTCTTCTTGATCTTCAGTCCATCGACGCAACTTGCCAAGCCCTGAATCATTTTACTTGGAAGATGACCTAATCTTGCATGCCACATCTGTAGATCAGCCGCTCTTGATTCGCCACTTGATGTATGCTCTTGATTGGTTTCTTCGCATATGAGAGCTGACTCAACCGGGCTGCAATCTAAGACGTACATCTTGTTCTTTCGTGGTACTTCAGCAATTACTTCCGCGTTGCTTCTGATTTCACAGCTCAGATCTGAGAAGATCACTTGAAGACCTTTTCTTGACAGTGCCGATATAGACAATAGCCTTCGGTCTAATCCCGGCACCCATAGTGTCTCTTCGATCCGGATCACTTCTCCACTCTTGAGTTTCACGCGCACTGTTCCAACACCTTTTGCCTCCACTTCGCTTCCGTCTGCAATGGTTATCATGATCGGGTCCCTCAGTGAGTCTATACTCAAGAACTCATCTCTGTCGGGACACATGTGGCTGCTTGCCCCACTGTCCAATAACCATCCAGCTGACGTCTTAATTGAAGCCGTGAATGCACTTTCTTCTCCAGATCGCTCGGTCTCCACTTGTACCGCCTTGCAATCTTGACGCTTGTGCCCATATTTGTTACATCGGTAACATCTCCCCGAGAAGTTTTCGCCTCTTGAACTTGGTCTCCCTTCATGTCGGCGCGGTCCTTTCTTGTACCTTGAAAAATGCGTACTCTTTAGTGCGACTTTTTGGTGCTCTGACCTGGCCATTCCATCGTACTCTCGTCTCAGCATTTCCTTGGCATGAAATTGTGTCATGCCGGGCATGTTCTCAATTATCTTGACGATGGAGTCATAGTCTCTCGTTAGACTACCCAATAAAATGACCAAATGTTCCTCCGGTAGGATTTCTTGCCCGACAGCTTGCATAGTCATGCACAGCTCGTCAAATCTCAGGAAGTGGTCCATGATGCTTCCTCCCTTGGCCAACTTGAACTCATGTAGTTGCCTTCTAAGCTGCACACGGTTGTGCATGCTTTGTCGCAGGAAGAAATTCTTCAGTATGTCCCACGCTTCGGCCGTTGTCTTAGCCGTGCGAACCATGGACTGAAGATTTGTGCTGATCATTGTTGACACAATCGCGAAGGCCTTCATGTCATTGACTTTCCAAGTCGACGCGGTTGCGTCTCCTTCTTCTGGGGCCTTCATAGCGTCCAGATGCTCTAGCTATCCCTTCTTTGCCAACTGCATCCTCGCTTTGAACTCCCACACGAAGTAGTTATCTTCGCGGAGTATGTCGCCCGCGTCAGGCGTAGTTGGGCTCATAACCTTTAGAGGTTTGAAAACAGCCAAGGGCGATGTAGGGAAGAAACACTTAGAAGAAGGTAAAATGAAAAGTGAATTATCATCTAGCTAGGTCCTTAGTTCGTCTTGTCGTACTACTCTAAGTCTAGTAACACAACGATGAGTCGATCCCATCGTTACATACAATCATGTAGTGTCGTCCGTGCCCTATGGACATTAGTATCAGTAACCAACATGCTTACCAATATCCCCGAGACATCTTCCCTCGAGATCACTCTTCCCATCGCTCCAAACCTCCTTTGTAACGGGGTGTATCGTTACATGAAATTAACACTAAAAGGTTGTTAATTAATATTATCTAAAAGGTAGATAATATTTGGAGGAAATTACTTTATATAGTAATTTCCTGAATTCTTATCCATAAATAGGTATAGACCATTATGTCTATTTATTCCGCAGACTAATCAGCTGTAGAAGTAATCAAAGAGAGTTACTAGATAAGATAGATAAGAATTCATTTACATGTTTAGTATTAGTTTATAGTTAAGACAACATTTACAAAGATAGATTAACAAGACACTTATATATATTAATACAGTTTTCATTTTACACTCTTAAGTGTAAAGCTAACTTGCCTTAAGAGAAGTCTTCCTCTATACGTACAGTGTACGTCACCTAACGAGAGGCACCACTCACATCTGAAGCAGTGTGAAGTGGACTTGTACTGAAACAGTACAAGTCGCAGTGCCCCGTTACATCCTTCTTTTACAGGAACTTCAACCAAATTGTCATGCCACCTACCATCACTCCTGACGGCTTTGAAAGGACTATATTTCACTACCATGGATGAAGCCGTGATGACCATTCGATCACAGGCAACAAAAGATCACGTCAGCTACAAGATCTCCGACAGAAACAAAACCAGAAGAGCCTACCTCAAGTGTTTAAGCGACGAGTGTCCTGCATATGCCCGCATATCCTTCTACACAAAAATCGAATAAGTCAGGTGCAAGATCAGCATTCATGCCAAGGATCACTCGAGAAACCTCGGGCATTCCAGCGTGAGCACACATTTTTGGTAGAGCAGCTTCACGAAGGCATGACAGTAGTTTGTAACCACTTATAGTTGGCGGAAAAAAAGTGTCCTTTCCTGTGTATAAAAAAAGTGTCCTATACTACAAATTTCAGATAAAAAGTGTCCTATTCTGTGTAATTTCTAATGATTTAAATTCGCAAACTAAAGTTGTTATTTCCTGGTAGTTGTTAGTTCAAAATTGCAAAGATCATTTATGTTCATGCAAATGGAAACTGTGGTTATCATACAATAACTCAATTGCTTAAAAAAATGTATGCTTTTTTATAGCTCTGAGCGCTCTGATCTGCTGTCAATTTACCGCAAGCGCAAAGTGTTTTGGCAACAGATTGTTCAGACCGATTTTGATGAAATGAAGACCCGAACCAGCTGAGTTGGGAAAGCAATGGATCAGTACCAGTAACCAATTGGTTTGATTCTACTGAGTGTGCTATTCTTGCAGCTATCTGCTATACAATGTAACGGGGTGTATCGTTACATGAAATTTACACTTAACGGTTGTTAATTAGTATATTATCGAAAAGGTAGAGAATATTTGGAGAACATTACTTTACATGGTAATATTCTAAAGACTTGTCCATTGGTAGATATAGACCATTATTTCTACTTTCTCCGCGGTCCAGTCAGCGCTGGACGCGCGCAAAGAGAAAGACAGATAAGACTTTTAGTACAGATTTGTATTAGCTTATATTTAAGTTAGTATTAAGTAGATAGAAAGAAGAAAGTAATTATATTAAATACAGTTTTCGTGTAACCCTCTTTAAAGCAAGTGTTTTTAAGAGAAGACTTCCTCTGCACGTACTAGTGTACGTGAAGTGACGTGAGGAACCACTCGCACTGAGGCAGTGCGAAGTGGAATTGTACTGAAGCAGTACAAGTCGTTGTGCCCCGTTACATACAAGGCCAACGGCTATTTTGGCTGAAGATGGGTCCGGAACTTATTTTATGCCATACACCACAGCAGCACAAAAGAAAGGTGTAGTAACCGCTGACAAGCTGTTTAACTGCAGACTGGTCCAAAGTTGCCTCGGATTGATTCAATTTGGCACTAACACCCCACCAGTGAAGAACGCGACTTTTGGCTAGCTCAAACCCAAGCCAAGCTTTAGTAATAAACCAGCTAATTTTCCTTCGTGGATTATTTACATATCAATGTCGTCACACTACTAGGTTAATATACATTCGCTGTCAGAAGAAGCGTGACACTAACTCGTTTGTTAATGTTTGATGGCTTTCCATCGCATGTACTGACACAACATCTTAAGGTTGAAAAAGGACAAGAAGAACGTCATTTTCAGTGAAGTCCGACAGCTGTGAGACTTGAATTTAAGCGGGTTGCCCCAATAGATTTCGAGTAGAGTTTGAATGCCATTGATTCATTCATATGCAGCGTCTTCGCAAAAGATCTTCGGCAAATTCCTTGCCTTGGTAAGGCGTTCGACGGCATCGTAATGGAGGTATCCGCTTATTGAAATTATTTAGAGAGCTTTTCTGTACTGGCTCCGACCGAGTTCATCCACTCCCTGAGTCTCCACTTATAGCCGCAAAAACAACGTTACGTTAACTGGGACATTTCTTTCGGATATTCGCGTGAACAGTGAGCACATTACTCGATATCTCGAAATCGAAAATAATGTACCGTCCATCGTTACTATTCAAGACATGTTGTACACCACGCCGCGTAATTGAATCTCCCTTCTTGTCAAGAACTTCATATTATGTTACCCTGCGTTTGGCATCGCGTTGACAGATCACGTGTTCACCCTGTTTGATATGTGCCCAAGGAAAGCAGGGGGAAATCGACAGTCTCAAAAGAACTCAGGCAACCAGTCTCCAAACGATAGAATTGGCAGGTCATCAGCTCACATTTAAAGGTCCGATGACTTCACAAGATTGACTTGGTAACTGATACATGGTGGTCAATTTTAACGACTACCAGAGCACTGCGTTAAAATTTTTCGCCAAGATCAAAGATGTGGCCGCAATACAGTCACACATTTTCTGGCGTATTTTGAAAAACGATTGGATTGTAAGATCCATGTCTTGCGTACCGATACGCGTGGAAAGTATGCAAATGATAATTGTTTTGCAAAGAACCAGGTTATAACTCGGCAACGCAGCGTGGCGCGAATACAACCAATGGCAAATTTGAAAGAATACATCGTGCAATTACAATTATGAACGAGGCCAGATATGTTATTTATTGTGTGGTTTGCATTTGACTTTTTAAAGATATGCGTTATATACGCGGCATATGTGCTAAATCGCTCGCCCACAAATGCTTACCCTGATAAGGTTTCCCCGTTTCAATTACTGAAGAAGCAAACACACACTCTCGGCAGAATTTTGAGTTTTGGATGGTTTTTTGCGACCCCCAAAAGAATAACTTTGCGCTGAGGAGCCAACGTGGATACATCATTGGTATCGATGATACTACGAAAGATACCAGATAAATCTATCGAAGGATCGCATCGTCGTGATTACTCAACAAGTCTAAAACATTCAAAATTATGAACGAAGGCGGTGACACCCTCATCACACGCAAAACCCATCCGGAATTCTCACACGTATACCGGTAACTAGGCGGTACTGGACGTCGTGAACGCTGTCCATGAATTGGACTCAACAAACTATGCTGCAGCTAATCGTAGCACGAGAAAGACTGCGTGGAAAGCGGCTATGAGAGAACAATAACATGCCTTGGAAGATACTGGAGTCTGGAACATAGTACGATGTCCGAATAATTCCCAAAGTCTGCATCCCAAGTAGGTATATAGGACCAAAAGGGTCGCGAACGGTGATGTAACGGGCTAAAGTTGCCCTCATGTTACACAGTCCCCGTTAAGTACACTTGGTGTACTAAAGGGGATGATCAATTACTAAATTAAAGTAATTAGACCCAGCACTTGGGTGTGGTTCACATTTGTGACCAGCCCTTGTGTCTGTGATGCACATGTGTGCATTCACATTAGGAGGGATGACGCCTAGCGTCATCCGTTACGCGAGGTACCTAGAAAGGTACGCTCGCAATACATATTAAATGCTATCTATAAAGATGACATTTTGATTGGCAAAAATATGTATTCTGATTGGTAAAAAAAAATAGATATTTTTATTTAATAAGATTGAATATATATCAGTCTAAGAACTACTTCCTACTTAATAATTGCGCACGAGGAGCCGGATTACCGCTCCCGTGACGACACTAAACCAGAGTATTTAGTGTGTCGGGAGGTCGCTAACGTGCCCACCGCAACTACCTCACTGCACGCAAGAGAAGCTTGTTAAACCGCTTCCTCGATGTGCGAAGGTGTGTGTCTAAGTAGAGCGTGGCCGCATTACAACGTGCCCGCCTACAAGCGACCCCTCGAGCGCTACAAGGCCAGGCTAGTTGTCTGTGGAAAGAATGAGTGTTTGGTCGTGATTGCAACATTGGTTTGCTGCTGCCATGAATATGTCAAGTGTGAAGCTCATTTTTGCTATTTTAAGAAAATGGCGAGTGCCAGCAAACCGTGGAGACATACGAATCTGACTTAAGAATAAATTTGCGCATACCTCAAAGAATGACAATTAAACGCAAAAAGCACAAAAATGTAGTGCATATGAGCTTGCGTTGGAACTGTGTAAGGCTCAATACGGACTAAAACAAGTTGGATGTTTATATGGAGTGAGTTGCTGCAAACAAATACTAGAGAACTTGGGTTCATACAGTGTCTTACCGACACGTGTGTGTCTTGAAAACGCAGAGGAGATAACTGCATGATTGTGGAAGTGTAAGTCGATGGCCTTTTTGAAAAAGCGACGCAAGCAAATGTGGTCAAATGTTTTTTTGGTATGCTTAAGGAATAATCTGTAACGGTTCGAGGCACTGTAAACAATTTTCTGGGAAGGCGCATCACTTACAACAATAAAAATGCGTAAACTATTGATCAGGAAGTCACTATTCGTGAGACGCTACAGACAATGGATTGGTGGAGGCGTGTAGTATTTGAACTCCAATTAGTGAAGAAGTATGCAACGCGCAAGATAAAAAAGCTAATTAAGTTAACGAAGACCGAGGTGACACAGTTACCATCAAGAAATTTCAGGCCCTAGCGGGCAGTTTGCTCTGGTTTTCGAGATGCAGCAGGCCGGACATAATTTATGCGGTGCATAGAGTCGCCAGGCGAACTCATGCACCAACTTCGGGCGATTATAAATTGACGAACCGGGTTGCAAGATATTTGCAAGGCTCGAAAAGAAGGCAACTGAATATGAATGAAGAAACCGAGAGATGTGACGAGATGGCTACAGCAATTCCAAATTTGCTGTGGACTGGGCTGATAGAATGACGATTACCGGTGGCTGGATCACTGTAGACGGAATGCCAGTGTCGTGGATGGCGATAAAGCAAGGCGGTTTGTCATTTTTACCATGGAAGCTAAATTTACGGCAGCATCTGTCGTGGTTGCGGAAATGCTTGGACTATGTGAAGCACTTCATGAGACTGGATTAAAATGCAAAGATCAAATGGTTTGTACGTGGATAACCAAGCGGCATTGAAATAGCTTAAAAGAGACGGTTCGTCAGCGAAATCGAAACACGAATCAAATTTGTAAGCTTGCATGGAAAGGGTGGAATTTTGATGCTAATATGCCTTGAGAGTCGTAATATGCCAGCGGATTTGATGATAAAGGCTGTGACAGCACCACGCTTCGAGGAGTTGAGAAACTTGATTGGCCTTAGCGAATGTCAAGGCGTTGAGGACAAACAGTCTGATAATTATGAGTACTAGTTTGTTTGCAAGACATGACCGTGAACAGGTGAATGAAACACACCAATGAAAGACGGGCTGTAATTTAAGTATCGTGGAAATATGAAAAATGAAGAAGAACTTTTATGAAGTAAGGTCCACGATGGAGAAGTGTTGTAAGCTTGATGATTTGAGTCTGGAAAAATTAAAGGTGAAGAAGCTGAGTGATAAAGCTTGCCGTGACGGTTCATACTGCTTGTTGGTGCGTTTATTACACAACATCAATTGTATAAACCGCGATTTTTCGTACTTC
The DNA here is from genome assembly GCF_004359215.1 of Bremia lactucae. NCBI lineage: Eukaryota > Oomycota > Peronosporomycetes > Peronosporales > Peronosporaceae > Bremia > Bremia lactucae. The sequence goes on from NC_090619.1 coordinate 4,541,702, forward strand.
GATTTAATGATGATTTTTAATCTAAATACACTTACTCTTTTCACTAGAAACATCATAAAAGTTGTCCGTGCTTCCTCCGAGTCCGTCGCAGTGCGACTGGACGATATAACGCCGAGTCTCTTGAACTGGTATCTATTAAGCTTTACGAGCTTTTACAAATTACTTAGTAGTTATACTCATCAGTACTATAGACTTTAGTGACTCCTTGAGTCCAAACGTCTTCCTCTGACTTATGGTGTATGCAGGCACGGCGTAATGCGGTCACGCTCTACTTAGACATACACCCTAGCACAGCGAGGAAGCGGTTTAACCAGCTTCTCTTGCGTGCAGTGAGGTAGTTGCGGTGGACACGTTAGCGACCTCGCCCCTTTTAAGAACGAATTTACATTTTTAAATTCGTCAAAGAGGTCGATCTTCGATTCTGGAGGCAAAAGCTGACCCGAGCATGGGAACCGTTTTATGTGCCAGAGAGAAAATAGATAGAAACAGAAAAACTTAAGTATATAAAGTACAGTTTACTTTAACCCCCTTATAAAGCAAGTGCTTTAAGGCGCATCTCGATAGAGATGCTGACTGGACCGCGAAGCAAGTAGATATAATGGCCTGTATCTTCAGTTGGAGAGGATACTCCCTAAATAAATTCTGTGTGAATAAGAGCCCGAAAGGAATTTATGGGCAATGCCCAAATTTTTTACAGATAAATTTTGAAAATAGAGCAAATGTTCATTCATTTGAAATTAATGACTAAGTACTTCCACAGCTTGAAGAGCCTCTTCTCCTTCCTCAAGAGATGCCCTCCATTCAGCCATCGCCAAGTTCATACAACATGAAATTGGTGATGTCGATGACATAAGCCATCGTAATAAAAGTTTTGGCATTCGGTCCATAATTACGTTCAGTAACTCTCGGTACTGGACGTGGGGTACTGCACTCATGAGCGTAGTGTCCTAAATTTTGACAGCGATTGCATCTCCGCAATCGCGTAGTGTTCGAAAAGCGAGGTCTCTCGCTTACGACGTAAGAGAGGTCCATAGGTTCTCGACCTCCAAGCTCTTGTCGTCTCGGAGGACTATACGATGACAAATTAGCTTGAGCCTGTTTCAAACTAAAGTCTTCCTGTTCCGCAACGGATACTGCTTCTTCCAGCGTATCCAGTTCCAAGTGGAACCGGTAAATCTTTACGGGACCATCCGTAAGACCTTGCATGAACACCGTAATCAACGTGCATTCATGAACTGGGTTGTTCGTGATACAACTCGCTAAGAGTCGGATATGATGGGCATAAGCGTGAACATCACGCTTGCCTTGCTTGAGTTTCAAAATTTCTGTTCGAGCTCTGTACTCAGCTATAGGCGGTTCAAACTTCTGTTTGAGCCGGCCTTTAAAAGCCTCTAGCGAGCCAAAATACATATGGGTGCGCAACTTGAGGCCTAGTGCTCAAGTTTTGGCACGACCTGATATATTCGATTGAGCAAATGCGACTTGCATTTGCTAGCCGACGATGTGACGAGCCTTAATGACGTCAAATTCGACGAATCACCTTAAAAGGGAGTCCTCTTCGACTCCCTATACATAGAGATGTCTATCTTTAAGGTTCCCGGACGACGCGTATGCGTCATCCCAGGTACAGGGGTCTGTACCTGTTGTAACCTCAACAGTTCTGCCTGTTGAGAGCCTTGCTGATTCAGCAAGGCTACCTTCTCCTTCATCTCGTCAAGTTCATCTTGTATGAACTTGACGATGGCTGAATGGAGGCCATCTCTGTCCAAATTGGACAGCATCGCCAAGATGGCATCGTTTCCTACGGCCGAACTCATTCGTTCGACCGCACTCCTTTCTATGTCACTTAGAAAGAAGTAGCTATCTCGCGAAGCGTGATGCATATTTCCATTATCATCTGACATGGCCATGTTAGATGATAGAGCTGTGGTCCTTAAACGGACTACGAAGTGCTACCAGGTGTAACGGGGCACTACGACTTGTACTGCTTCAGTACAAGTCCACTTTGCACTGCTTCAGTGCAAATGGTGCCACACGTCACTTCACGTACACAAGTAGTAGCAGAGGAAGACTCACTTTATAACACTTTAAAGAGGGATAAAAATAAATTTATATAATTAAATTCTTCTGTGGTCGGAAGATCCTGAAAACCGCGACGAGCTGACGACAGCTCATCATGAAGAGTGTGATACTTCCGCTCGTACTCCAACATGGAGTACGCACTCTTCGAGCGGTCTTCCAACCGCTCGATATGGTGAGCCTGCACCGTCTGCTCCAACGAGCGACGCTTGCCGCGCTCGTGGTCAAGTCCCTCCTCAAAATCATGGAGGAAGTGATCGATTTTGGCGATGCTCGACATTAGATCCGACATACGGTTAAGATC
>NC_090619.1:4544184-4548793 GCF_004359215.1 Bremia lactucae
AGAGATGCCCTCCATTCAGCCATCGCCAAGTTCATACAACATGAAATTGGTGATGTCGATGACATAAGCCATCGTAATAAAAGTTTTGGCATTCGGTCCATAATTACGTTCAGTAACTCTCGGTACTGGACGTGGGGTACTGCACTCATGAGCGTAGTGTCCTAAAGCACCAAAGTGGAAGGAAAAGCGCGATTCTGCTGACGCCATAGACTACCGACCCATTGCTCTCCTTTCTCAAGGCGATCCAGGAGCTGGCAATCAGGAATGCGGTGTATGTACCGAAGATGACCAAAAATTTGCTCATAAGAGACACTAAACTTTTCGCGAACTATTTCGCGCGCCGAAAATTTCGCTGCTCTAAGTACCTCTGGCGCTTATCGTAGAATCCAGAACCGTTTTGTAACATAGACAACAGTCCTTTGCTTCAACATTGGCAGCATCGATCCGTAAAGATCTCTGCCACTTGTTCATCGGATGGCCATCTGATGAACGTCTTACTTAATCGGGAGGACGTTAGATGTTCTAGAAGGTAAGTTCTAGGAGTCGAAGAAGACTCCCTCTTGAGATGGGTTGTCGAGTTGGATGATGCCATAAGGGCACGTCATATATATTGTTGGCGAGAGAAGCAGCCTTGTCATCTGGATTATCTACGAGTTGGAGCGAGTTCTTGCCGATGGTAGAATTTGCCGACGACTTAATATCGTCGCTGATGCGTTATCACGCCGACCCGATTTTTAAGTTTATCTCAATCTTACCGTTAACTACCGTTAATTTTAAACAAATTACTGGTACTTCTCAAAAGGTCGTATCTGTCTCTCTCTTTGCGCGCGTCCAGCGCTGCTGGAAGAAATCGAGACATTGAGTGTCTTGGTTAATGACGATGAAGAGGAGGCGCTTATACTCGATATTAAAGAAAGCCAGGTAGTGCCCGAAACTTTATCTTCCTTTCAAACAACACAAACAATTCAAATGCTTTTCTTATTTGCCTTTATATACGTATTTGGTACATCTCCATGGCGAGCCGGCACATTCCGTTTTCACTCCTTGTTTCGTTTGAAAAAAAAACGATCGGAATTTCCTTTCGCAACAACGTCTTACAGAACGGATATGAAAAAAAATTTTTTTTGCTCCGGCAAGTCTTCAAATATGCCGAGGAGATAGTAAATTATGTAATTACTTCCAAAACAAATTACTTTATTGGCAAATTCTCGCTCTTTCAAAAGCTCTTTGAGCGGCGAATAAATTTTATATCAACTCTTAGCTGAAGGATAAAAGAGGTAAGAATAAAAAGGTCAATTAAAATTGACCTTGGCTTATCAAAGCCCTTCTTATTCGCTTGAGCGAATTGCATATATGAATCAAATGTTGTAAAGGTTCCATGAAAAGTGGGCCTAAGGAAATTTAAATTTCATAATCGCCGATGAGAATCGGCGAGCTCGCGGTTCATCAGCTCGTCTGAATTGCGAAAAAATATATTGTCGGCAATAACTGTAGCTGAGCTCCTCGCTCCTTAGGTAAGAGGAAGACTTATATATTCAAAGAGTCTCTTAGTTCTATAAAACTAGTAGGATTTATATTTATTTCCACTAAAAAAAAGAATTTCACTTCACAACCTTTCTCGACACATACCCCAACAAATCAATCACTTCCAAATATTCCTTTTCCGACTCAAATGTCTTCGCCTCTTCCCACAACTTCTGTACGAGCGCTTCCCGCGCTCGTAAAAGGATTTCGATCTTGACTGGCTTTTCATGAGCACCCGAGTTAGGTCCAGAACCCATGGACCTCTCTTATTGCTCGAAAGCGAGAGACCTCGCTTTCGAGCAATAAGCGATTGCAGAAATGTCATCGCTGCCAACAATTAGGACACTACGCTCACGATTTGATCATCTAGCAAGTCGCAATTCGAGACTGCACTGCCTGCGGTGCAGTTACGAAATAAAACGACGATAAATTCAGGTAAGTTTTAGATTAAAAAATAGTAACTAAAGTAATTTTTTTAAGAAATTTCCGTCAATCAAATCATAATATAGGTTGCAGCGTGCAACGTGCAAACTGCGACTACGTCAGGCGGCTGACTATGAGCCTTCGAAAGAGAGGGCTCATTCGCAATGTCAAAGACATTGGACGCAAAGCCTGGTTTCAAAGACTTAACGCGATTCGCGGCTGCCATACCTTCGTCCGTACAGCCACTGGCGATAAGCGTCTCATATCTCTATTGCCACCGTAAAGGGCCCAATGAAACGCGGCAACAACTTCGTAGTACCTCGAGGTAGTTCAGAAATTGCATTCTTAGGTAGGGTAACAGTACTTAATAGAACTTTTTCACCCACTTTAAAGAGTTCATTATATTTGCGACCATTTCGGTCAGCATATTATTTTTGCTTGTCCTGTGCGCTTGCCATCGCGCCACGGACTTTCCGTGTGATGGGTAATTGCTCATTCAAAAAGCGTTGAGCCTCGCTCACGCTTTTAGCATCAAACTCGCCTATGATACTGCCGAGAGGCCGGTCATAAGGGGATATTTTGTTGACCACTACTAAAGTGGCAGGATCGCTAGGGCAAGTTTCTGCCTTTGAGATGATACTCTCATGGGTCATTGTCATATTGACGAAACTATGTCCTTTTTTTGCACCGAGCACAGTGAGAGGCCCTCCCCTTCTAAGACACGGGCTGCGCACAAACGAGACTGGCGTCCGAGGATGGCGCAGTCCGTTAATATATAACGGTATCTCACCCGTATTGGCGTAGACACTGTTATTTAAAGCGAACTCCAGAAAGGGCAATTGCTTGCTCCACTCTTTAAGAGTTGCTATAGTGTGCAAGACATCCGCCACGACCCAGTTGGCACATTCGATTTGGTCATCGGTTTGGAGTCTGCGGTTGACATGTGGAGCTTGCTATCTAGCAGCTCGAACACATGTCGCCAAAAACCAGACTTAAGACGTGGATCCCGGATTGACACTATGGACTCGGGCATCCCGTGTAGTCGGTAAACATGATCCAGGAACAAAAGAGCTGCCTCCTTCCCTGTGATCGATCTTTTACATTGTGCTAAATGCACCAAACTGCTCAGTCTGTCTACAGCGACGACAAGCCCCTTCCGACCCTTATGATCGGGCGGCATGCCAAACATGAAGTTCAGACTTACTGACTTCCAACAGTTGGTTGGAATCGGTAGCAGCTTCAGTGGCGCACTGCTGGACGGTGCAGGCTTAATGCGCTGACACTAAGAGCGAATATAGTTAGCCCCCAATATATATAGGTGTGGCCACCAAAATTCCTCTGACACTCGTAAGAATGTATTCTCACGGTGCAGATGCCCACTAGATGGCACATCATGGTGCTCGTGAAGGATCATCAGCTTGAGATCTGTGTCATGAGGCAAATAGATTCCCAAGGGATCGCAAGGTGACAGCTGATGCCATAACAGGCCATCGCTGTAGCTAAAGCGATTTAGCTTAGCTTTCAGGTGCGATGGAAGAGAAACCTTTCGTCCACCGAAGTGATCCAACAGCAGGCGACAATGGTCGTCCTGACTGTAGCTCTCGTGTATATCAGAGGCTAACGAGCTCGTCACGTGGTATGCTTTCATGGCTGCCAACGTTGACAGCTAAATTTGTGTTTTAGCACTAGACAAACTTTCCTGGTGTCTTACCTCGAGTTCTGGTCAGCGCGATAAAGCGTCAGCTAAAACATTCGGCTTACCCGGCTTGTATTCAACTTTGAAATTAAACTCAGAGAAGAATGTGTGCCATCTTGCCATTCTAGGCGAGAGGTGCGGTGAGTTTATTGCGGTTTGCAGTGATACGTGATACGTATAAACCACGAATAGTTCGGTACCCAGTAGGGCACACGAAACTTGACAAGAGCATACTTTGTTGACGTCATCCTTCTGCATGAGTGCGCTGCCAATTGCATAATTACTTGCATCGCAGACGACGCTAAAGGGCTTATCCGCGTCTGGCAATGCCAAGACCGGTGCCTCTACAAAAGACTGCTTCACTGATGTGAACGCATCTTCTTGTTCTTCTAACCAAACCCATTCTGTGTCCTTTTTAAGGAGATCAGATAATGGTTTAGTTTGCTCCGCATAATTCTTGCCATACTTATGCAAGTAATTAGCGAGCCCTAGGAATTAGCGCAAATCCTTCACATGTCGTTGGATTGGCCATTCCTTTACTGATTTCACCTTGTCTGGGTCTGCTTGTACACCATGTGTACCTACGATGCAACCCACCCTATGACGCACTTTTGCAAGTTGACGTAAAATTGAGCGTCCTTTAAAGTCAGCAACACAGCGTCTAAATGACGCTGGTGCGACTCTATTGCGCTCAGCCCTTCCTCGGCCCTACTATGCCACGAATACATCGTCAAAGTAATTGGGTGCGTAGGCACGGTGCTGACGCATCACGTGAGCCACCACTCGGTTGAATGTCGCTGGTGCGTTTTTCAAACCTTGGGGCATCACAAGCCACTCCCAAAGCATACCGCTTGGGGTGCTTACTGCCGTTTTGGCTACATCGGACTCTCTCATGAGTACCTGATAGTAGCCATCCTTCAAATCCAACGCGGAAAAGATAGTTGACTTTCCCATGGAGTTCAACAA
>NC_090619.1:4552168-4583968 GCF_004359215.1 Bremia lactucae
ATGCAGTTGTGGTGGGCGCGTTAGCGTCCTCACCCAACACACTAAGAACTCTGGTTAAGTGTCGTCACGGGAGCGGTAATCCGTCTCCTCGTGCGCACTTACCAAATAGGAAGTAGTTTTCAGACTGATTTATATTTAATAGAATTAAATAAAAATATCTATTTTTACCAATTAAAATATCTATTTTTACCAATTAAAATATCTATTTTTATCAACGAAAATACATTTTTTTGCCAATCAAAATGTCATCTCTATAGATAGCATTTAATATGTATCGCGAGCGTACCTTTCTAGGTACCTTGCGTAACGGATGACGCTAGGTGTCATCCCTCCTTATGTGAATGCACCCATGTGCATCACATACACAAGGGTTGTCACAAATGTGAACCACACCCGAGTGCTGGGTCTAATTACTTTAATTTAGTAATAACCATCCCCTTAAGTACACCCAAGTGTACTTAACGAAGACTGTGTAACATTAGGGAAACTTTGGCCCGTTACATATGGATCGAGGTAGCTCCGCTACACGTGGTAGCACTAATACCAAAGCGTGTGATCAGCACGGAATAAAACGAAGGCCTACACACGGAAAGAAAACACAAACAAGGATGTATTGCGCACGAAGAACTCGGGAAACCCGAAGAAGAAGTCCAAGAACGGACTACTAACACAGAAGCATACTGGCGTGGCCAGCAGAAGTCGCGGCTGAATGTGATATAGGTATTTTCACGTCCACAATGACCACTTACTGGTGCAACGTCCACTTTTAAACAGTTGGAGCGAGGTCTTGTAGAGGGTAGAATTTGCCAATCACAATTCAGTGCATGCTTCTACAAAGCATACACCGGTTTCGTAAACGGCTTACGTTACCACGCATATCCACCTTTTTTAGATTAACAGTTACTCAAGGGGAGTAAGGACTCGCTCGAGCAACGAACAATCTAGCTCTTGCTCATCACGCATTGACCGTTGGGTCAATGCGATGGATATCGATGTTGATTCAATCAACACTGAAGTGGAGAATCTCAGCAATAGCAATAATGCTATTACTGACTTTGGTAACGATGGTGAGAGACTTAGCATTGAAAACATTAAAGTAAGTGAGAGCAATAATGCTCTCAATAATGAGTGAAAGACATCTCCGTAGTGCACACCGGTCGCACTGAAGACCAAAACAAAACCGAGTCAGCAGGAGAATTCTTGCTGGTTAGAGAAGAGTGATCCATTTCGTACAGATTTCCATCGCTGATGCGGTAGACCGACAGAAATGGAATTCTGGCAAAAATGGAAGAGCAAACATTCTTATATTTAAAATTAATGATCTAGTCGTACTGTCTACGGTAAACACACCTAAACATGAGGTGACCAATGTGGGCAGTAATAAATTACTACTTAGGTATATCGGCCCGTTTCTTGTACTACATCGTGTTCACGATCGAGCTGTCTCGTACGGTGCGCACGCATTTTTACATTTTATGTCGGGCGTCTCCGCCCTTACCATCAGTACGAGGCTTCTTCCGATTCCAAATTACCCCGAGACGGCTGCTAAAGCCTGATGGTCGCAAGCTAAATCATGATAGTCTCGGGACAGAGTCTAGTTCTCACGAACCAGACGTTCCACTACACTCTTCAAGGATAAGATTTATTGACGAGCTGTCACTAGCTCGTTTTGATAAGACTGATGCGTCCGTTCGTTCGCCAGTGGATAAGTCGCAACTTGCGCACAATTTCTCAACTGGTCGTTGCGCTAACTCGCGACGACGGGATCGCTCGTGATCAATGTTCTCCTCTTCAAAAAAATGAAGGATGTGATCCGAGTCACGACGTTGGCTCGGGTTCGGCAAACGAGGCGAACCCGATTTTCCCTCTACCTTCACATCCATTGACGGAATCGAGCGTGAAAAGCGTTTCCTTGTTGAACGTTTTTCGAACCACCGTGAGTTATCTTGTTCGTTGGCGAGAGTATCCACCCTCGCACGATAGTTGGAAACCTCGTTCCAACTGATGATGGGCAAACCGGGTCTCGTGCGACAGTAAGACGCGACCCATCATCCTCGACGGAAGATCCATCGGAGAACGAGCGCATCTTGCGCTCGCAAAAAGATTGGAGACTCTCAATCCCTTCGCATGGTTGATGGCATGTAACTGGACAATCTCCTCCACCTCCTGACCATTTCCTGTCATCATCAGCAATAAAGCGCTGTTGAAGGCGGAGGAGCAGTGGCCTACTTCATAAAGATGCCGCAACTTTCTGAAGAAGCTTACGCACACCGTCGACCTGTGCGTCTGAATTCGCCAGACAATTAGGGGGGATGTTGAGCAGCACCTATTCTCGCCGTTTAGCATCGATCCAGCCACTTCAAGGACTGATGACGCTATGACTACCCGCTTGATCTTCGTTTGATGCTTTACGACAAAAAGAAAGACTTAGTCGGGGTGTCGGGTCGCGTCACATCTACAGGCAGGAAATGATGGCGATTTTCGAAGTAATTTTTTCGATTCGAATTTGGCCTCCATTGTCTGGAGAGCCTGGAAGTAGTTGGAGGTGGAGATACCATCCAGCGGCTGCGCCTTGGGCTTGACCAACATATCAGAAAAGTCAATCGCGTTCCGACCTCGCTTCTTCTTATTCGGATAAGAGATGAGGCCATCATCCTCTCGTTGGTCAGCAGCAGCATGGTTTTCTTCCTAGCCTTAGAGCATCCAGGCAGAGTTATCACACCAGTGGAGCTTTAAAAGGTACGCTTTGACTACCCGCTTGATCTTCGTTTGATGCTTTACGACAAAAAGAAAGACTTAGTCGGGGTGTCGGGTCGCGTCACATCTACAGGCAGGAAATGATGGCGATTTTCGAAGTAATTTTTTCGATTCGAACTTGGCCTCCATTGTCTGGAGAGCATGGAAGTAGTTGGAGGTGGAGATACCATCCAGCGGCTGCGCCTTGGGCTTGACCAACATATCAGAAAAGTCAATCGCGTTCCGACCTCGCTTCTTCTTATTCGGATGGGGGATGAGGCCATCATCCTCTCGTTGGTCAGCAGCAGCATGGTTTTCTTCCTAGCCTTAGAGCATCCAGGCAGAGTTAACACACCAGTGGAGCTTTAAAAAGTCGAAATTGACAATGCACTGGAGTGATAATCCTTCGTCACGGTAAGTCGTTGGGTAGTGGCTGGCTTGCCATGCAGAGCCCTGGTTGGGGCTGCCTTTCATGTTATCCCGTCTTTGACTACCTGACCTCCCCCGTGCCTTCCAGAAAGTGCTTCAAAAGAAGCGTTGCGATGCCCTTTTGCCGGAAAGCGAGGCCATGATCTTCTGAAGCGGAGGTTTTGCGAGTATTCGATAACCATGTCGTACTTCGCACGAGAAAAAACGTACGGCCGAGCTTGATCCATGCGAGATGCGATGAACGAACAGTCGCCACCAGCGGTGTATTGACGCTAGATTCGTAAGTGAGAGGGTTTGGCATTTCCACCCGGCATCTCGCCTCATCCATTTCGGCGCTATCAGGACGAGGGAGTTCTTGTTGCGTCAGCATGCGCCATTGTCGGCCGCGAAACTGCAGGCGGGGGCGAGACAGTAGTGTCAGATAGCACTACCGGTTCCATCGTCTCGTCGTCTTCTCGGGTTTCTATATGGAAGGCGTGCCCAGTCGTAGTAGGTTCCATCGATACATCATCGGGACCGTCCAGGTCGACGACGGGGATGCGCCAGGTTGCGCGGCTGGCAGGCCGCCAGAGAGAGTCAGTCGCGACCAAAGCTAAGGATGGGATAGGCCAGCCGTAGTATCCGGTTGGATACTAAGCACCACACTAGCAGTAGAGCCAGTTAGGACGGATGACAGCTCACTGACGACAGGACGGGATGTTCCAGCTTAATTTTTCATTGGGATAGGAGAGCGCAAACTGGGATGGGTTTGGGTTTTAGATTGGGTTGAGGTTCTTCTTGCAGTTGAATTGTTGGGAAACCAATAGATTGGGAAGTTTAAAAATAGCTTAAATGGTTAAGACGTGGGGGACAAGGCGCCCTCCAAACTTGGCGTAAGTTATATCCCACAATGGAAAAGTTGGAACCGGTGACTGGTATTTAAGGCTCACCAGGGCTTTGCTTCCCCCAAGTCACGTCCCCCTTCCATTTCTATATTTCTTCTTGAAATTATCATTTGTCACATTGTTTTACTTAGCATAATAAGCAACCGACATGGACCAATTAATGAGAGGTTAGAGAATGAGAGGCTCTGAGTAAAGCTAAACAGGGTAAACTCAATATAACTCACTTCGGTTTTGTCCTGTATTCACAGATTAATAGCCGCGACCAAGCCCTCTCTTAACGACGCCTTCACCCACCCATGGCCAGCAAACGTGCCGAACTCCTCCAGAAGAGTGATAAGTATTACCACTGAGAGGTCAACATGAGGACAACCCTGACGAGAAAGGGTCTGCTGGGACACATTATGTCTCCGAAGGACGAGAATGACATCACGGAGGCATGGCTCGTAAACGACGCCAATGCGCTAGGCATAAATGCTCAAGGCGTCGAGATACAACATCAGACAAAGATACGGTCAGCAACGCGCGCTATGGAGGGATGGGGAACGCTTCGCGACTTCTACAAGCGCTCGACTCATCATAATTGAGTGATGATGTCGCGCCGACTCCACGAATGTAAGATGCAGAACAACACAAGCATGGCGGGACACCTTGAAGTTTATGACGAGCTGGTTTTTGGCATCAGACGATGAAGGAGTCGGATGATGATTCGCGACAGCTGGTGGTTCTTCTGAGCAGTCTTCCGTTCGAAAATGAGCTAATTTCGTGGAGTATGCGAACGACATCACGCTGATTGAGGTGAAGGAGAAGCTTTTAAAGGAATCGAAGAGGCTGCACAAGAAAAAGACTACAGAGAAAGCGTTTGCGTGACTAGTAAGAAATTAAGGCGGAAGGGTTATAGCAGCCGAAGAAGACTGCTTTATTAAAGACTCATCGATCGACCAGAGGCATCCCTGTTTTAAGAAAAGCACGGAAAGTTGCTTGAAGGGAAGCAGACAGTCACGATATTTCCTTCACAATTGATGAAAACGACGACACGTGTGCTTGAGCGTGTGCACACGGATTTCATCAGGCCAATGAGAACAATCTCAAAGGGAGGTGCCAAGTTTATTCTCACTATTTCGATGACTACTCTACTATGTCTCAATTTCTTGAGTAAAAGCATTTACGAAGTGGCTGATAATTTCAAGGAGTTTAAGATGTATGAGAACCAGCGGAGTGTACGCATGAGATGTTTACCCTTCGACAAATGAACAGAATTCGTGAACACAACTATGGCTGGCTTATGTCAATAGAAGGGCATTATACACCAGCGCTCTGTTCCATATAGCCCTCAACACAGCAAAGTGGTGGAGAGCGCGAACAGAATTATCATGGAGATGGCCCGCAGTATGCTGTACAACAAAGGTGTTCCGACTGAATGGTGGGCGGAAGCTGTGAGTACAGCTGCGTATCTTATAATCCGCTCCATAAAGACGCCGAACCTAACATGACGCCATACGAGTTGGCCTTATAAACGAAGCATCAAACAAATCATTTGCGTGTGTTCCGGTCGCAAGTAGACGCTCCCATCGACGATGCGAAGAGGTAACAGCTGGAACTCAATATTTTCATGTGTATGTTCTTCGGCTATGCTGATAATGTCAAAGGCTACGTGCGTGTATGATTTGGATTATGTCAAGCATAAAGTGACCCGTTCAGTGAAATTGGATGGGCGTGAAGTGGACGGAATATACGACACGCAAGTGATGAAGCCAGAAGCAGTCGTTCAGGTGACTAAGGACAATGACGAAGCAATGATTTACCACCATGAGATTAGATAGCCCATTTTGGATGAACTTTGAAAATATGGTCACAGAAGTCGAAATGGAAAATGTAGGATACACACCAAGCGTCGCTGTACCACGTTTGCTGGTATTTGAACGCGCCGTTGAGCGTAATTAGCAGAGTTTCAATTCCAGTCTCAAATGCAACGGTAAGACCGATCGACATTTCGGCCAGAAGCGGAGCGTGAAAAAGACGATGTAAGCCGATATTAATGCTTGTCAACAGATCAAAAAACGAAAAGGCGTAGATAGGAGTGATTGCTCACCAATTTTGAAACGTGCTAGGATCGACGAGAATGGCCTCATTGCAGGGGCTGTTCTCGCGTATGCGGTGAGCGTTTGTGAGGATACCGACCTGCCGACCACGCAATGACTAGCGCCGATACCGCAAAGTGGCGTGAAGCAATGGACGCTGAGCTTTGGTCGCATGGACAGAACAGGACATGGATGTTGAATTTGATGTTGCACCTCTAAAATTATATATGTGCACAGGTAGGAAATGATAGTTTATTTGCATAATTGATTGTTTGTATAATAAGTGTATTGTTTAAGTAGGGACAAAGTAAGTCTAAAAAATTACATTGAAGCTCAATCGGTAAGATGTGGCAGCACCACCCGATAGGTAGCGGGTTCGAGCGTCGCCAATGTCAAAAAAATGAACCGATAGGGACCTGGCGTTTGGGGTTTATCAGCGTTATTCTGCCAGAAAGTGACGTCCCCCATTTTTGTGCTGTGACTTACAACATTAGGAAAATAATATGCTTACAAACCAATGGACGATAGGATCGAATAGCCAGAAACGTTCCTAGGAATGAAAGGACGTGAATCAATCCACTCACAAATGTTACACTTAATTAATATACACCAAATGTTTTACAGTCTCGGCAACAAGTAACAGCTCTACAAGCATATAAGTTCTATAATGGAGGCTAAAGCCACGGGGCATGATTGATAGCGCCATTGGATGTCAATAGGTCTTCGCCAAAAAGCATGATCAGAATGGCACTGTCGTGCGCTTCAAGCACGACTAGTCGCGAGAGGTTTTAAGCTGTCGACTTATTTGAGACTTATTCATCGGTCATCAAAATGAATTTTATCCCGATCATCCTCGCGGTATGTGCGGAGTGCAACTGTCATATGGAGCAACTGGACATTGGCACAGCTTTTCTTAACAGCGTGTTGACGGACAACATCAACAAGGAGGTTCTGCTTGGCATCGGCAATGCTCAAGAATACGAATGTCATCCAAACAAGGCTATATACGGATTTGAACAAGCAGCAAGCGCCCGGAACAAAAAAATACATTGCATCTTCGTCAAAAAATGTTTCCGAGACCTATGGTGCGAATCAGTGTGCATATGTCAAGCAATCCAAGGAAGGCTTCATCTACGTTGGAATGTATGTCGATGATATGGTAATTGCAGCAAAACAAGCAACAAGATCAACCAAGTGAAGGAAATGCTCAAGAACGCATTCAAAATGAAGGAGTTGGGCAAGGCAAATTTTACTTTAAGCGTGGAGATTGATCACGACAGAACAGCGAGGACGCTCTTGATCAAGCAGACTCGCTGTATCGACGACGTTGTAAATAGGTTCAGCCAACGAGTGGCCAACATTGCCGACAATCCGTGCGTATTAGATGTAACGCTATCGTCATCGCAGTCGCCTACTACGGAAAATGAAAGTTCGGTCATGCGCTCGAAGCCATACCGCTCTTTGATTCGATGTCTTCTGAACATTATGACTTGTGCCCGCCCCCCCCCGTCGTTGCGTACGTGGTCACTCAACTGTCACGCGTTCCGGAGAACCCCGGACTACAGCATTGGAGTGCAGCAATTTGTGTGCTGCGCTACTTGAGTACTCAGCGCCAAATCGGAATCGTCTACCGAGGCGTACTTGGATGCATATTACGGTCGAAACAACGATGATAGACGGTCGGCTTCAGGGGTTATGATAATGATTGCAAGCGCCCCAGTAATATTCAAGTACAATCTCCAGCCGACAGTGTTCTCAGCTCGGCGGGCGGCTGAGGATATAGCTGTTAGCCTATGCACACAAGAAGTCTAGGACGCGAGTAATGTTGAAAGACATAGGTCACGAGCAAGTAGGAGGTACAGGACAACCAAGGAGCGATTGCTTTGGCTAGCAACGCCGGATACCACGCTAGGACAAAGCATGGGGATATAAGGCACCACTTCATTCGAGACAATGTGCAGCAACTATTCCAGGACACCGAATACATCGACACTTAGAAACAACTCGCAGACATGTTGAAAAATGCACTGGGGCTAAGCATCTCAGTACTTGCTATAAGCGAGTGGCTTCGGTTCCAAGCACAGTATGTTTTAGCTGGGAGTGTTGGTATTGCACCGCTAAACATTAAGGTAACGTGTTTTGGGACAAATGAAAATAGCTCAGTTGAAAGGTTGTCAATATTGTAATATAGACTTAGTGACTTCTCGAACTACCTAGCTAAGCGTAATTTACTGACCATTATAATTATTAAAATACAAACTTTTTTTTTGCGTGAAGGATTTTCGTGGGTAGTTGAATGACTGTGAGATGCGCATTCGTGTTTCTTGTTGTCATTTTGTTGAAAGTCCGCGTTCGTACTTGAAAATTCACTCAGGTTTTCACTTGAGCAATAATTATTGAGTTGCTGGACGTTGTGTGGTTGTTTTTTTAGTTGTAGGAAGTGTACGTCCGAGCTCCAACCCCGCCTCGTACAAAATTTGATTTTTTTAAAAAAAGCTGATTTAGTGCGGAGCTTGTCACTGGACTCGAATCAACGGACTGGAATGTAACCGACTGACCCATTTGCGGATCCGGGAACATATGAGCCTTGAGAAGAGTTCTGTAGCTAGCACGGTAACCGAAAAGCGCCAAAACTGCAGCGACTAGAAAAGGCCCAAAAAGAAAAAGGGGTACGCGAACCTCGAAAGGACGTATAGATTAGGAGCGCATTACCTGCCACTCTAAGACTTAATCTCTTACTCGAAAATAGCATGCACCTCGATCCTGCGAATACACTTTATCATCTTACGCCACTTTTGGTCACCGATAGCGGAATCAACTCTATCTTCCCGCACAACAACATCTTCAACCTTGGTTACCTGCATCACGAAGCAGTGCGCTCTCATGTTGCGCTTGAACGCGCCAACGATGTACATACCGGGGCGCAGCAACCGCACACCATTGGTGTTGTGCAGCACGCGAGATACGATTGCCATCGGTCCGGCACCATCTCTATCAAAAAAATTGTTTTGAGAGTTCTCATGTTGATGATGATTCCGCAGGAGGCAGCGTTCTTGGAGAAATATCGTATGATGTCGCTTGTCTTGACGAAGCTTTCACCAAGAGGTGTCCTTGATATGGCTGCTATCGCCTTATAGGCTGCCCATATTTCGGAAAGCTGCGCGCTTTAGTTCAGGTGCCCCGAAAGCTTGAGTGCCATCTGTAGCGAGTGCGGGACACACGATTTGTCATTGCCGCCAGCAACCGCTCCGGAAATGAAAATAGCTCAAGTGGTTAAGACGTACGCCCCTTCCATCTTTTTATTCCCTCTTTAAGTTATCATTCGTCACAATTGTTTTTACTTAGCGTAATTACCAACCTACATGGACCAATTAATGAGGCTTCAAGAATGGGTGGCTCAGAGTAATGCTAAACGGGTTTAACTAAATAAAACTTACTTCGAATTTTGTCCTAGTGAGACCCAACTGTGTGTACCACTTAGAGTGGGAACCACACTAACTAGCCACCGAACGCTCAAGCTCGCTCACAAGTAAGACAACCTTTTGTGATCGAGCGCTTCCCACTATGTGTCTCGCAACCAATATCAACAAGATAACTCGCTTCGCACTATGTGGTCACGAGTACCCTTAACTTGAAATCTTGATAACACGGCAAGTGCTACTTAGTTTCGAGGAAGCCGATTATATCAGACGGTAGAGTTTGGTAGAGGGACTAGAATAGAACAGCTGTTGCTGTTGAAAGCTGATTGATAAGTGTTTGACTAAGCTACGTGCTTTACGGATTGCCCTATGGCCAACTAAAGCTTCTCTTAAACTATCTAGGTCCTATTCTAAGTACTATCATTCGCTTAGACGTGGTATCTAATCGACCAATCATAGTGTGTGTGTGTGGGAACCTCATGGTGTAGCTTACCCTATCTAGGAATATATTTTCGTTTGGAATAGTAAGTGGTATGAGTATGTTTTGAGCCAATCACATTTAGATCCTATATGGGAGTTTGGTGCTCCTCGACTCTTTCTAGCAACACGGTTTTCAAGAGCTACGACCTTTTGTGTAACGAGGCACTACGACTTGTACTGCTTCAGTACAAGTCCACTTCGCACTGCTTCAGTACGAGTGGTGCCAAACGTTATTTCACGTACACTAGTACGTGCAGAGGAAGACTTCTCTCTATGACAACTACCTTAAAGAGGGTAAAATTAAAACTGAATTAAATATAATTAAGTGTCTCTTGTTCTATCTTTGTAAAAGCTAACTTAATTTAAGCTTATACTAAACAGCAATTAGAATCTTATCAGTCTCTCTCTCTTTGTTTACGCTTACAGCTGATTAGTCTTCGGGATAAATAGATATAACGGCTTATACCTACTCATGGATAAGATTTCCGAGCATTACTATATAAAGTAATATTCTCCAAATATTATCTACCTTTTAGATAATATATTAATTAACAACCTTTAAGTGTTAATTTCATGTAACGATACACCCCGTTACATTTTAAAGCTTACAAAATATACCTCCTTGAAATCTGGGCCACGAAAAGTGTCGTATGATGCAGTTGCAATTACTGGTAATATTGCCATCAACGCAACTACACCACAGCCATCCTTTATTAGAAATGTTACCGACATCCGCGTTAGCTATGCACCTCTTATTTTTACAAAAAGCAAGTTCCTTATTACGTAGGCCGTTATTTCACGCTTGCGAAGGCGCAATTGTAAGAATTGCGATCATGCCTAGCAGCGCGCATTCGACGGGTTAAATTCCACCCACACCTTCCTCCAAAAATACTCCCTTGATTAAATTGAGTGTTAATGCGTGGCAACTTCCTACATTTGGCACATTCTTTATATATAAAATTGCACAGGGGGTGACGTCTTATTTTAAAGGGACCAGTGTTTTACTTTTGGAGACATATGATGACCCTCGCTAAAAGCTGTAACGACTCCAGCCTTTTAGATGCACCCTTGAACAGCCATTGGCGGTACATTTTTACGATTATGCTGAACGCAAGCCTTGATAGAGCGAATTTAATTATCTGGCATTCGAAAATTAGCGTGTCCGGTACTAACAGAACTATGAGCCTTGAATGGCTCGTCAGCTTGGCGCTCTGCGGAAGCAGGTGAAGAATTTCTTCATTATCCAGAATCGATCATTACAACAAAGGTCTGTACACAGTTGGCTTTGATGAGATCACTTGCAAAGCATAAATGTACCTTGCGGGCGGCTCAAGTTTGCGCCAAATTATAAAATGTGGTGATTAACTTAAGTTATTGTTAATCGAGACAAAATATTTCGTCTTTATGTAAAAGTTTGTGTTTTCTTAATGTTGTAAAAGCTTAATACTAGTAACAATATAACGGAAATGCAAATTTAGAGACCAAAATCTTCAATTTACTTTTTTTCTAGAACCCTTTCGAAAGTCTTTTTAAAACTTTGCTAAACGCCACAATAGAATTGAAGTGCGCAACCGCATGAGTCACCACCAAGACAACGTAGCCATGGCTACTCCCACTGCATCATCTCCTGCTTCTATTGAGACGATTAAGGTGACGATTAAGAGTGATACCATGTCATTTACGCTTGAAACGACGCCACAGGAAAGCGTGGCGGGTGTCAAGGCGGCTTACCAGGAAAGCGGGAAGAATGTCAACTTCATTTTGCTCTTGCACAAGGGTAAGGAGCTTCCAGATGAAAAGACGCTGGCTGAGCTGGGCATCACAGATGGTGACGTGCTCGTTCACATTGAGGCAGCACACCAGCCTTTTCAGCCACTGAACTATCGGTTATTAGCCGAGAGCATTAAAAACCGCCGTAAACACGAAGACACGAATATGCAAATGCTCAAAGAAGGTAAGGCCTTTTACAGAACGACTTGGCGGAGTAAGCAATACTAATTTGGTTCGTTTAGACAATATATGGGCTGCAGGATCTGATGGCACGGTGCATCGATTGGGGATGGAGAAAAGCATCGTTTCGCGCTCACAGCATAAGAGTGTTCCACTACCTTTTGGATCGAAGCATGCAGGCAAAAGCCGTGCGTTTTTTAATCAATTGTCCGTGCGTGTCAACGGCTGCAGTTTTCATGTTTTACCTAGCATGGAAGGCCGTTGGAACGGAGAGCTTATTACGGTTCCTCTGCAAGACGAAGGCAGTCAAGTGTGTTCAAGCGACCTTGTATTTCGCGACGACGAAGGTGTGTGGAGTCAGCGGCAGTCGAGGACGACAATGAGTGGATTAACATCCATGCAGCACATGTGGATCAAAGCAGTGTCAGACGGCATTCTTAAGATTGAAACCGATGATCCGACGCTACGAGACTCGGAAATTACCATGCAAGAGCTTGGTTTGAATGTCATTATCACCACGGCTACTTCGAAGCGTACAGGTACAATAGTGCTTATTTTTTTGAAATCTTATATTTTGAATTGGAAATGGTTACATGAATGATGAATTGGTGTAGGTCGCCCGTTGATGGTGGAGACAATTACAGGAATCGATAGTTCGCGGCGTTTGCGTACAATTCAGCGTTTTGACGAGTCTGGTGCTTTCCGCTCCGTGTACGTGATGAATGAGGTCCGAGTGGTCGATGCGGTGTCGGGCGCTATGGAGAAATACGACAATGTCTTTTAGAAGACCAGCCCAGAAGCGTACGTATCGTGATTAACATAGTGAACCATGTTCCCCACTCGCATTTTATCGACGTTCGTTAAAAGATATCGTTGAGTTTTGTCCAGCATCTCTTGACTTGATAAATAAATAGGAATCCTCGAGAATGAGTCTATGCTTTGCCATTTAAAACGTCCCACGAGGCCCGCTCAAACCACAGCGTAATTGGTCGTGCACAGCTATTAACATAGTAAGCTACATTTGATGGCGTCATGCCTGGATGAATTGTTGTGTTGTTAATTCGAACTAATACGTCGCCAAGAAAAACTTTTCCGCTCAGTTCGACTTCCCCTCGATGTCCAAATTCATCCACGACGAAAGAAGTGACCGCAATAAACGACCCTTGCAAGCCTAACGTTAAATATAATCGGTCGCGATACACATTAATGGCCACGAGACTATCACGTGATCGAGTAACGACGACATTATCCGCCGTATTATCGTCAACGTTCCTTGGCCGGGCAAGTTCCGCATGAGAATCAATTGGTGACATGAAGGAATTCTCAAATGCACCCACTGCATTCGGTGCTAAGAACGACAGTGCATGTAACGGGTTGTCAACGTCGCTACCTTGCGGCATCTCATTTACTAGCAGTGACGTCGTCGTCGTCAACGAGCTCGAACTTGTCCTTAAAAACGGAGCAACTTTCAACTCCTCGTTGGAATGCTTGGGTAACGTCTCGGTTCCTTGCATGCTTGCTGTAAAAGTCGGACCAGAAGAGCTCCAAGTTTCTTGCAATCCCTTTCGATACATTTCCTCGGGTGGTCCCCCTACTATCGTTCCTTGCACTCCAACACCTTGGCTCTGTGTTTGTTTCGTGGTACTATCGATTGTCGAGGTATGTAAAGCCTGCGTGGATTGAAAGAGAGGACCAGTAACCGCACCAGCCACTGAATGGTAATGAATCGGTAGCTGTTGCACAAAACCTGTCGACACTTGTGGCAAATTACCGGGTACATCATGTCGAATTGTAGCTGTAGAATTCGGTCGTTGGTGCGTTGACTGCACTGCTTGCACGACTGGCAGCGCACGAACAGCATCTGTAGAATGTGTTTGAGTAGGCTGTGGGGTCCCCTCCATGTGATTCAAAGTGGTCGGCATACAAGTACTTTGGTGTGCCACAAGATTCTTGTGATTTCGTTGCCGAATCAATTCCTTGTCTGCAATTCGTTGTAAGGCATGGGAAAACTGTTGAGCAAACTGATTCGCGGGCTTCAAGTGTCCATGCAAAGCAGTACTTGGAGATGGCAGCAGCACAAATGGCGCTTGTGTCGATAGTGGTTGCGATACCACGACGTCGGCTGTCACTTCTCGTGTCGTAGGAATAGATGTTACGGTTGAGAGAACGTAATTTGGTTGTTGCATCTTGAGCGGTTCTTGTGGACGCTGAAAACGCTGCGGCCGATATAATGTTAGAACCACAGGACGCGTTGGCTTCCGAATGAGCTCGGCGAGTTGTTTATTAGACATCCCAAGCACTCGAATTTCGTTGACAGCAAGGAGCAAATCTCCGACTTCGACGAGCCCCGTGGCTTCCATCTCGCCCATTTTCCCATTGTCAGTTTTTAAGAGCTCACGGATAAATGTTTCGTTCTTTTCATTGGTAAAAATTGAAGCATAAAGTCGCTGGCCCCATAGACTTACCCGACAAATATTCGGCAGAGAAACACTTGCGTGCTCGTCTCGTTTTCGCTTAAGCGTGCACTGTCGCATCAAATCGATGTATTCATCCGCTACTGCGGATGATTTGCTTGTTGTATTGCTTTCTTTCGTGCGTGGATCCTCCTTGGCATGCGTCTTGGCTGCCTCAGCATCTTGGAGCACTTCGTCCGCGGTGAATATGTCGACGTCGCCGTCATCAAAACTCACCTTGTAAAAGAGTCCTCCTGAGACCCAGTAGCATCCTACGACAGATCCCCAGAAACTGCGCGAGCCAAAGCTCTTGCGCACGCGAACGCCAATCAAAATATCTTCCTCGACGCCAACCACCGTGGCCTATTGATGGTTTAATACAAATGAGAATGTGATATTCCTAAAAAGAGGAATTGAGAAATGCAAAAACACACCGGCCGAATTAGCTGCGTCTGCGTTCCGACGTTTACCATGGCTTGAGTGACTAGAATGGGGTACTCTACTTCGGTGTGCACCAAGCAGCTTTTAGGCGGAATTTTACAGACTTACTTGATCTTAAAAATATTATCCCTCACCCTGTCTTCTTCACCATACACTAAGCAAGGTAATTAGGATTAGAGGGTTAGAAAGTAACGGATTGTGTGCTAATGGCTATAAACGAACAAAACTTGGTTACATGAATGGATTGATTGGACAATTTGACAATATTAACATAAGAAGATCTGAAGATATTGTCCAATAGTCTTTATTTAGTGACTTGTTTAATTAAGAAGTTTGTGCAGTGACATTCCTGTAAAATCTAATTTAGTAATTTTGAATTTTAGCACGAAAGTTGTGCTTAAATGAAATTTTAACCTTTTGCTTTCTCAAATATTCCGTCATACCGTCAAGTTTCGCGACCGTGAAACATGTCCATAAATTAAGCGCAATGATTATATCTACTTTTTATAAAGAATACTAACAGACACATATGCACAATTTTCTTCTAGAGTTATGAGTGCCGCCCCCGT
Organism: Bremia lactucae; assembly: GCF_004359215.1. NCBI lineage: Eukaryota > Oomycota > Peronosporomycetes > Peronosporales > Peronosporaceae > Bremia > Bremia lactucae. The sequence continues at coordinate 4,567,608 of NC_090619.1, forward strand.
CACACTTGGTAGCACGTTGTGGATCCTTTGATAGGGATGTGAGAAACCTCATATAGGTAAATAGCATGAAAGTCGCATCGTCACCGATTGCCTGCGGCGATACCGATTAAAAACTGACGGCGAGCACCTCGATATACTTCACAAAGGCAAAACTGTGCATGTCGCATTTCGCTATGCGCGTACAATCGTGCCCGCGTTGCCTTGTACGTATAGAAGATTGGCCTCTATGTTGGCGGTCTCGAGTAAAGTCGAGGTAGGCAAAATCTTTAATATATAACCAAATTCCTCGACAAATCCTTGAGAGCGGTATCGGTTTAAGTACGCGTGCAATCAAATTGCTCTCTATCAAATATAATGCTTGTCTTTTTCGACTGCAGTGGGCTTGCGTTTGCCTTAGCCTTTTCAAACCAGCATGGTCATAGAAACTTTATAGGAAACTTTCTTCCGTAAGCGTTCCTGCAGGGGTGCCAGAACGCCGCAGAAAACCAGATATTTGAAGAATCGATTTGTTTTGTGGGGGAGAAAGGGTGTCAGACAGGTTCCGCGACTGCCGCCTGCAATCGCGAGTCTCAAGACAAGGAATCGGCGTATTAGCAACTCGGCTCATCGGTGGTCTGCCAGTACTAGAGGACATATCTACATACGGGACACCAAGACGCGTCTTACACGATCCGGTTGCCGAGAAAGACGCCGGGAGCGCCAAATCAACATTGTGCGTGAGCGCGCAGGATCGAGGTGGAAAAGCGCGATTCAACTCTCACTCTGCACCCCCAACACGGAATATGCGGAAGTGCCGAGGTGGCGTTGGGTCGTAACATCGTATCTCAAATCGCTATCAAGACTGGTGGAAAAAGGACGGTAGAGGAGAAGAGGGGACAAACGTGATTCAACCGCCACTGTTCAGCCCACCTGAGCGCCAAAATCGCCGCGATGCACCTGCTGAGCCAATCAAAATAAACAGAACGTCCAGACCATTCCCAAACGATAAGTCAGAGGTAATCAAACGACGGTGAATGTGGTGTCGATGGATCTCACTGACCCGTAAACGTCTGAGTTCAGATTAGCAGCTCTCACACCACGTTGGCTTGCCCGCACAGAGCGAGGAATGCTAGCCAGATCATCGAGGATATCAGACATTAGTGAATGCGAGCAAGTACAGGGGAGTTGGGTCCATAGGAACAGAGACCGCAAGGTCACTCCAAGCAACGCGAAGGCATTGAAGCATATTTTCTCGAGAATAAATAAAGAACGCAAGGGGTCACTCTCACGGACCCAACTCCGAGATCGAAATAAAAACTTGACTTACCATTGACTAGCACCAATACCATAACAGAGAACACTGTTTAATAGTAACAGAAAATGCCAGAATACCCCGAGCAAGCGAAGACCTGGCAAGAGCACAGTCTAAAAGCCTGGTGAAAAAGTGCAGGATGGCACCTGCCGCGACCAATCCGACCCTAGACTTCTAGAACAGCGAGAACCAGAACGGAACTCAATTTGGTCATGGACAATAGTGAATTTGAGCAAGAGATGACACTAAGTGATCCTGGAATCGTCTGAGAAGACTAAATTTAAGTTGCCCGAAGACTCCAACCCTCCCCATCAAGAACCGCAGGGACCACGGAACGAATGTGATCATGCGACCCAGCGAACAAAATTAAAGCTAAACAAACGAAAACGTGAGCCCCCAGGTGCGCGGAATGGTAATAACGACAGAATCTAAGGCCGGGACAGACGCCGGAACAGATTGACTATAGTGTACCAGTAAAGCGAGCACCTCGACCCCTATGGAACGGGAGAAAGCCTCCTAAAGTTACACAGTCTTCGTAAAGAAAACTTGGGTGTACTTAAGGGAATCGTTATACTAAACTAAAGTATTAACCGCCTAGTTGGTGTAGCTAATCGTTCTCATGTTTCGTGGATGCAAGCTACATGAGTAAGACCTTCAAACAAGAATTGCCGTCAAAAAGCCAGCAGCTCGTAAATTTTTTATTGTTAAGCTGAGAACCTTTTAAAGAAGGCGTGTCTCCTGGTCTGCAATAGTCCAGACTGCTATCTCAGATTTTTATTAAACTCAAAGCAACTTTGTATTTTATGTTCACCACACAAGAGGGGTCGCAGTCTTTTTCTACCACCAAAATCAATAAGCGCATTAGATGTAAAAATTAAGGACGAGGACTATGCTTGTAGAGTGGTTACTTGTGGCCGAGACTTTTTTACCGCAAATGAGTAAATTAATTGAGTGAGTTATTTGGGAGTAAATCTATCTCCTGGCCATTCATTTCTTTGAATGTTGCTGGCCATTCATCGCTATTGACCACTTATTTGTAGTCACATTACCTTCCTTCTGATGTGTGTCAAAGCAGCAAAAATGGGTGACGTCACTATCTGACATGATAGTGCTAATGAACCTCAGACATCAGGACCTTATAGGCTTAATCTTACATACAGCGACAGTGAGCAAACCCGTGACCTCTCGGTTAATGCTGTCACTACCAATTCACTATAAACTATTTATCTACTGTGTATACCATTTTGGTAGAAACACCCAAACAAACTTTGTATGGAAATCTATCCTTCTCTACATGTGCACACATGTATTTTCAGAGTTGCAACATCACCTTCAGCAGGATAGGGTCAATTACTTCTATAATATTACTATGATTTGCAACACAATAATGCTTTGTAAAGGGTCGCCTTTCGCTAGTATGCTGTAGTACTAGCTAAGCTGCACTAATAACAGTATAGACAAGGTACCTCTATTTACGAAGTGCAAAGGTAGAACCTTAAGTTGCTAAGCGATAACATAGCAACAATACAATACTTAGTAGTGCTTAAATCAATTTAGTTTAGGAAAAAAAAGTAAAAATGTATTTAATAAATTTAAGTTACTCATTTAAGAATTCTTACAGGCCAGACTTAATATATTAATCTATTAGATAGCGACTCGCACATTCGCGCGTCTAGCAGCGATTGGCGGGGTTGTTTTAAAGACATAGATCAACCAATGAACAGATCTGTTGCATTACTACAACATGAATGATAATAGTGACAATATTGTCTCTAAAGCTAATACTTTTAATCTATTATATTCCCCTTATAGATAGTATAATAGCATAACGAGCTACCCAGACCCCAACAGGCACTAAATTGAATATCAATCAGGGGGGGGTGATGTTACGTACATAAAGTACTCTGCGAAAGAAAAGCTTTTGTTGATCTGCAGACATTCCAACTGATTCATCGCATAGTTAAAAGTCCATGCGGTGCGCCTTTAAGGTGACAAATTAAGCGGCTGCACGATTGTATGCAGCTGCGGCAGATTCAAACCAGGAGACGTTCAGTCGTCTGCTGCGGGCGACAACCCGCCTTCAGCTCAGATTTAGGTGTACATGATGAGTCAAACATTTAGCATGAGACGAGTTATTACCCAGTTAGCTTTTTTTTTAAATAAATTGAAATGACACCACTTAAACATAATTAAATAGCTTATTTAATTTGGCTATAAGGTCAGGAAGCACCTAGCGCCAAAGAAATGATATGTAGGCCCTACTTTGTCACCGTAAGAACATCTACAAAAGTTACGCATTTGCAATGACCGATGCAGCGCGTGATTACAAATGCGTCGCCGATTAAGGACAAGCGGGGTCTCTCAAAATCTTTGTCCTCGTAAATTATCCATCTCTTCAATATGTGCAAATCTCTTTAATGCGCGGATGTACATGAATGCTACTTACTAATTGGATTGTGATCATAAGACGGGCGTTAAACGGGTGCGGTCAGAACTTTAAAATGTTCGTGGCAGAGATTCTACATACATGCCTTTCTTTTCTCGGTCCCCAAGATAATGGACAAATCGCTCCGCAAAAACGCTTGTATGCAATCTCGATAAGACTTTATTGTGTCGAGTCTATTTTAAAGAAACAATTTAATCTCTTACTTTCGAAAGCGGCCAATTAAAGACCGATCTCGTCTCGTTTTAATCAGAATGAACAGAGGGCAACATGTCAGAGCAGCTCTTAGATAATCACTATCGCAGGGTATATAGGCAGATTATAAAAAGCGGCGTGGATATCAACATTTTAAAGCGATGTTGGGTTCTAAGTAATCGTTAGTAAAGTTCTCTGCCGACCTCGATTGCGCTTTTTTTCGCGCGCTGAGGTTGAGAGGCGCCCTCTTGGGCAATTGTTAAAATTGCAGGGTGAAAGCAGTAGTCACGATGTTAATGAATTAGAGCGCAGCTTTCTTTATTATTTTTTAAAGTGGTAATACATTGAATTTTATTCATCGCGACATCTTAGAACCAATGCCAAGCCTGCGCGCTGTCTTTGTTTTAAATGAGTAATTGTCGAACAAAAAGCCCACAGTAGTCCAATAAAAAATTTGATGAAAAAAACAGCTCCGATCTATTTCCTCGTGATTGGAGATAACTTGTTTGTGAAATTAAAACTTGAATTCGCGAGCCACAAGCCAGTAATGGAAACGACGAAAGAATGCACCGCACCATAATAAACACGATGCGAAGCATGATTCTTGCCTGTGGTTTACAATTCAGCTTTTGGGGGACGCAGCTGAATATAGTTTTTTCGGTTTAGATTCTGAATTATAGTCCCAGTCTGGCCAACGCAGGGATGCATTTGCCACTTCAAATTCTCACGAACAACACGCCCATACTTAGCGAAATCGTTCACGATATACAGGACACTGCGACGCGACGAACAAGTCTATGGACGAGAAATATCAAGGTTGGTGTAATTATTGGGAGAAGTGACAAAATCAAGGGCTAAGAGTATATATTTCAAAAGTAAGGCTTGTCTTTGTGGCTCAGCATGTCCGGAATATCGAGGCACTCACGTCTAAACAAATTAGCAGCTCAGACGTCACTTCTCGAAGGTGAAGATACAGCGACTACTTAAATTTTCCAGATGGGAACAGAAGCAAAGCCCGAAGACGAAGGAGTTCTTGGACGCGCGATGCTTATAGACTCATGCGGCCACACAAAAGGCAAACAAGAAGGTTTCAGGTGAGAAAATAGATACTTAAGCCCACCAACAAGCTCGTGCTGTGGTGAACAGCGTAATAGAGGCTGACTCGAAGAATTATGGGCAAGCCATGCGCAGCAGATAAAAGGACAAGTGAAAATTTGCATTGAAGGAAAAGCTCGATGCCTTGGACAAGAATGGAGTATGGATTGTGGTAGTGCCACCCAAGGGCAGTCACGTTTTGCACACCAAATAGGTGTTTAAAACCAAAACAGACGCCGATGGCGCCATTGAACGACTCAAGGCCAGGCTCGTAGCCTGCGGTAACGAGCAGCTATTCGGCATTGATTACGGGCTCACGTTTGCGGCGGTAAGTAATTAAACCCTGTCAATGTCAGTCTTGTTTTTGCGCGTTGCTGGAGAGTGCCGGCAAAGCACGTGGATATCCTAGCGCCTACGTTTAAGCAGATAAGGACAAGATTATGAAAAATTTACCTCGGCTTCAGTGTCTTCGTTTGCTTGAGTTAGCAAGCGATTCGTTTGACAAGCTTCCAGTCGCTTACGGTTGGCTGATACGTACGCCGCGTTGCCCTATGCACCGAAAAACTGATGTCCTGTAGGGTGCAGCGGGCGATCCACAGCAGGCTTACCACGAGCGACATGAAGACCCACATTATCGGTCCCTTGCCGTCCTTCACATTCTCGAAAAGCCTCGCATCTTGGCAGTCTGCATCATGGCTGTCGTCACTAATTGGTCTGTGTACATCATAAGCTTTAGCAAGACCGTGATGTTCCAAAAGCTCTTCAATTGCTGCTTATTGATCAAACGTAAAAGCCATCCTTCTTGTCCTTTTCAATACGTTAACCAAGAAACTATCGCATCTCCGAAAGGTCGACAATAGACAAAATATTTGAAGACAGAGAGCAAAATTCTGTACCAGCGCGGCAGAAGATGCTGTTACCAGCAAATCATTGACGTAAACGCCAACGATTGTCATATCGCATCCCAAACACTTGAAATATAAACACACTTCAGTCGTACATCGCGTAAAACCAGCTTCTTCCAGTTTATATTGAAGCAGCCGACTCCATAATCTGCCGGCCTGCTTTAGCCCGTACAGAGACCTAACAAGTTGGAGAGCCAGATCTTTCTCATTATCTACGCCAAAGTCTTTAGTAACTATGTCAGGCAATTCCATTCATTGTGGAATTCGAGGGACGGATGTGACAAAGAGCTTGAACAACACTGTCGTTGTAAGCTGTTACAGCGACTCAGACTATGCTGCAGACAAAGATGATAGAAAATCAGTAGGCGGTGGTGTTGTTATTATGGATCGTGGAATCATACATTGGGTCAGTAAGAAGCATACGGGTGTGCCCCTGTCAACCATGGAGGCAGAGTCAACATCCGCCTTGCATGTCGGACGCAAGCTTCTTGGGTTTAAAGAGCTGGTGCGCGAGCTTGATTTCAAGGTGACAGAACCTATGTGCATGATGATGGACAATCAAGCCGGCTGAAATCTGAAGACAGCATGGGCAAGCGCAAAACACGTGGATATACGGGTTAAATTTATCCATGATTACGCTATTAGGGAATCGTCACGTGGAGTTGGTGGAATCTCGATTAATGAAGGTTGACCTGCTGATAAAGTCACTCCTGACGCCAAGAATGACGGAGCTGCGCGATCTTGTTGGATTGCGCTAAATTTGGCGTTGTTGGTTAGACGAGGCGTCGAGTCGACGACCAAGGATGATTATTGTTTGGGATGGAGCTATCATTGGAGTATTTGTATTAATTGGACCGTTACGAAACCGGTGTTCGTCGCTTACTCTCGAGTTTGCATAAGTTACGTTTAGCAAAAGTGGCTGTGAGAGCACAAGGCACAAAGGAAGGAACTGCTAAGAATATTCACTTTTGTTTTCGTTATATACCTCCTCTGTCTGAAATCTCGAGCTTGCGCGAGTTGTGCAGCGAACAAGCTGGGGGCAAGTGCTTGTGCACTCGCACATATAACATTTATGGATTTTTCTATGCTGTTCCCAATATTGAAGCTCTTCTTCTCCTTCCTCAGCGAGACTGAGTTCCTTGTTTTTTTCCGGTCTATTAGATGTAGCAGTGTACACGAAGAGCCAATAATGTGTTTTTACGTACAAACGCGAGAGTACTTTAAGTCGAACTCAGTGATTAACGCCACGTCAACCGCCGCTTCGAATATATCGATATGGGATCGGTAAACTTCCGGGGGCTACACCCGCTTTGAGGCCTTCCATAAAGATGGTCAATAAAAACACTTATACAATCAGTCTTGGTACACAGCAGCATGAAAGTTCTCTTTTCCTGGACATAGTCCTCTAGGGTCCGTTTACCTTAGAGGACTATGTCCAGGTATTGAGAAATTTCCCGATCGTATGCGTAAGGTCTGATTAGGCGGTGCATACATGCGAGCAGGTGCTGTTCCAGGAAATCCCACGTAAGGCTGTGCGACGTCTTTAAACGTGATACATGTGAAAGCCCACTCATTGGCTCTACCAACGAACTTAAAGATAGCCATGACCACTTGTTGCTGCTGTTAGGATCATGACTGATCCTAACAGCAGCAACAAATGGTCATGGCTATCTCTAAGTTCGTTAATAGAGCCTAGGGCCGTTTTCTTTTTTTTTCCAAAAAATGATTATTCTTTATCGTTGCCTTCATATCTTTTAACGTGACAACAAGAGGGCGAGCCTTAGGCTTCGATTTGGTATAGATACCGCTAAGTGGTCCTGGAATTGTCTGATTAGAGAAAATTCATTTTGCGTTAAGGCTCCAAGCTTTTGCATCAAGAACTTTTGGGCCCTGGGAACGGATGTGATCGATGCGATCCAGCCCAAACAAAATTATAAGCTTCTTAAACGTTACGCGTTTGCCTCTATAGGTTCGCGGAATGATTCCACCACGGCAGAAGTTTAGTCTTATATAGACTCAGGGATAGATTGACTAATGGTGCTACCAGGTGTAGCGGAGCTACCTCGCTCCATATGTGGCGGGCTAAAGTTGCCCTAATGTTACACAGTCTCCGTTAAATACACTTGGTGTGCGTAAGGAGACAGCCAATTACTATATTAAAGAAATTGGACCCAGCACTCGGTGAGGTTCACATTTGTGACCAACCCTTATGTATGTGATGCACAGGAGTGCATTCACATTAGGAGGGATGACGGCAAGCGTCATCCGTCACGCGAGGTATCTAGAAAGGTACGCTCGCAATACATATTAAGTGCTATCTATAGAGATGACGTTTTGATTGGTAAAATAGGTATTTTGATAAGTAAAAATAGATATTTATATTTAATACGATTAAATATAAATCAGTCTGAAAACTTTTTCCTACTTGGTGAGTGCGCACGAGGAGCCGGATTACCGCTCCCGTGACGACACTTAACCAGAGTACTTAGTGCGTTGGGTGAGGTCGCTAACGCGCCCACCGCAACTACCTCACTACGCGCAAGAGAAGCTGGTTAAACCGCTTCATCGCTGTGCTAGGGTGTGTGTCTAAGTAGAGCGTGGCCGCATTACAATGTGCCCGCCTACACTTGGTAGCACTTGAAATCCTTCCCACGACCCGCATCTCTGCGTGTGTACGTGAGGGTGAGCCTCAATATTGATTGGTCTCATTTCCTTCACCTCTCCGAACATCATCGGTAGGTGGCAGGGCTTATGGCGCAGCGCTGGTAAACAAGCCCTTGCCACGCTCCTGGGTAGTCCTCCTGAGCAACATGCTGCCTAGTTGGGGCAATTTGAGGCATTCGTGATCGGACAGCGGAGAGCCGCGTCCGAGGCACAGAGCCATGCTGCGGCGGAGTCTGTCACTTAGATTCAGGACGAGCTGGCACATGAGCAGGTTCGGCGGAAGGCTTTTAACAGGACTGTTGAGATACTCTCGGCCCGTCCGCATCAGCCGAGGCCCATTCACATGGACCCGCCCAAGTTTGATGGAAGTGTAGCGACGCACACACGATTGTCCACTGGCTTTTGGCCGTCGAGCAATGCGGTGTCGCGCAGCTCATCGAGGACCACAGCCGGATTGTGTCGTACGCCATTTCGCATCTGCGCGGTAAGGCCTCAGAGAAAGCTTACTCGGCGCTTATGGCGAACAGAAAGGCGTTTTCTACATGGGCGATCTTTAAGGAAAAGATTCGCGCCATGTACCAGCCGCTGAACAACGAAGTGTTGCTTCATACACGCTTCTTAGGAGTGTGACTGGCGAAGCGATCTCTGCAAGAGTATGTGCAAGAGATGCGCTCGCTGTCAGCGTCCATTACCGTAGGTCCGATTCCGGAGCACATTATGGTGCCCACGTTTATGAACGGACTACGGCATGGCCCATCGCGACAGGCCTTTTCCAGAAAGGTGCCGTCGACGATGGAAGACGCAATTCAAATTGCCTTGGTTGAGAAGCAATCCTACAACAGTGCCTCGGCGACAGCTTGGTATAAGCCGTCGGCCGAGAGGTCAGAGCCACTCCCATGGAGCTGGGCTATGCGGACGTTGTCTGTTATAAATGCAACAAGCGCGGCCATATGATGGCTCGCTGCTATGTCAGGGTTCCTGCTGGGGCGAAGACGGCCAGAAAGAGGACTTCCTATCCAAAGGGCGATGGCAAGAACCAGCGTGCGAGACGCATGAGTTCTGCGTCGACCACTGAGGGGTCGGGAAATGCAGGAGCGCAGTAGGTGTGGGATGCCCTACTGGCGCAGACTCTGAAGCAACCCCTTAGTTCAGAGTTGTGGATCAAAATGGGTAGCATAGTCTCTGAGGTCTCGAAATTTCGGACCTGAACCCTGCTGGTCACAGCGCTCGAGTACGAGGAGCTTTCTATCTGATATGTTGCAAGACTCAAGATAATTGTGTACTATGACTATGTGAGGACCCTCCTTCTGGATTCGGGTGCATCACTGATGTTTGTGAATCTCGCGGCTCTAACATAGAGACCGGCGGTGTTTGCGTCGCTTTGCCAGGATGGCAAGCGAGAAGAGGCGACCGTTCGTTTAGCGAACGGCGCATTTTTCAACATGTCTGCGAGTTGTTTCTAAGTGTCGATGTAATCGATGTCCTGGAATAGTAGTTGCACATTGTCTCGAATGAAGTGGTGCTTTGTATCCCCATGCTTCGTCCTAGCGTGGTATCCGGCGTTGCTAGCCAAAGCAATCGCTCCTTGGTTGTCCTGTACCTCCTACTTGCTCGTGATCTGTGTCTTTTAACATTACTCGCGTCCTAGACTTCTTGTGCATAACCTAACAGCTATATCTTCAGCCGCCCGCCGAGCTGAGAACAACTGTCCGCTGGAGATTGTACTTGAATATTACTGGGGCGCTTGCAATCATTACCATAACCCCTGAAGCCGACCGTCTATCATCGTTGTTACTACCCCAATATGCATCCAAGTACGCCTTGACTGCAACTCTGCCACTGCCTCGGTAGACGATTCCGATTTGGCGCTGAGAATTCAACTAGCGCAGCACACAAATTGCTGCACTCCAATGCTGCAGTCCGAGGTTCTCCGGAACGCGTGACAGTTGAGTGACCACGTACGCAACGACGGGGGGGGGGGCGGGCACAAGTCATAATGTTAAGAAGATATCGAATCAAAGAGCGGTATGGCTTCGAGCGCATGACCGAACGTCCATTTTCCATAGTAGGCGACTGCGATGACGATAGCATTATATCTAATACGCACGGATTGTCGGCAATGCTGCCACTCGTTGGCTGAACCTATTAACAACGTCGTCGATATAGCGAGTCTGCTTGATCAAGAGCGTCCTCGCTGTTCTGTCGTGATCAATCTCCACGCTTAAATTAAAATTTGTCTTGCCCAACTCCTTCATTTTGAATGCGTTCTTGAGCATTTCCTTCACTTGGTTGATCTCGTTGCTTGTTTTGCTGCAATTACCATTCATCGACATACATTCCAACGTAGATGAAGCCTTCCTTGGATTGCTTGACATATGCACACTGATCCGCACCATAGGTCTCGGAAACATTTTTGACGAAGACGCAATGTATATTCTTGTTCCGGGCGCTTGCTGCTTGTTCAAATCCGTATATAGCCTTGTCTGGATGACACACGCATCTTGAGCATTGCCGATGCCAACCGGAACCTCCTTCTTGATGTTGTCCGTCAACACGCTGTTAAGAAAAGCTGTGCCAATGTCCAGTTGCTCCATATGACAGTTGCACTCCGCACATACCGCGAGGATGATCCGGATAAAATTCATTTTGGCGACCGATGAATAAGTCTCAAATAAGTCGACAGCTTAAAAACCTTTCGCGACTAGTCGTGCTTGAAGCGCACGACAGTGCCATTCTGATCATGCTTTTCGGCAAAGACCTATCGACATCCAATGGCGCGATCAATCATGCCCCGTGGCTTTAGCCTCCATTATAGAACTTATATGCTTTTAGAGCTGTTACTTGTTGCCGAGACTGTAAAACATTTGGCGAGTATATTAATTAGGTGTAATATTTGTGAGTGGATTGATTCACGTCCTTTTATTCCTACCGAACGTTGCTGGCTATTCGATCCTATCGTCCATTGGTTTGTAAGCACATCACATTCCTAATGTTGTAAGTCACAGCACAAAAATGGAGGACGTCACTTTCTGGCAGGATAACGCTGATAAACCCCAAACGCCAGGTCCCTATCGGTTCATTTTTTTGACATTGGCGACGCTCGAACCCGCTACCTATCGGGCGGTGCTGCCACATCTTACCGACTGAGCTTCAATGTATTTTTTTTTTGACTTATTTTGTCCCTACTTAAACTATACACTCATTATACAAACAATCAGTTATGCAAATAACTTATCATTTCCTACCTGTGCAAATATATAATTTTAGAGGTGCAACATCACCTTCAACATCCATGTCCTGTTCTGTTCATGCGACCAAAGCTCAGCCTCCATTGCTTCACGCCACTTTGCGGTATCGTCGCTAGTCATTGCGTGGTCGGCAAGTCGGTATCCTCACAAACGCTCACCGCATACGCGAGAACAGCCCCTGCAATGAGGCCATTCTCGTCGATCCTAGCACGTTTCAAAATTGGTGAGCAATCACTCCTATCTACGCCTTTTCGTTCTCTGATCTATTTCCAAGCATTAATATCGGCTTACATTGTCATTTTGCACGCTCCGCTTCTGGCCGAAATGTCGATCGGTCTTCCCGTTGCTTTTGAGGCTGGAATTGAAACTCTGCTAATTCCGCTCAACGGCGCGTTCAAGGACCAGCAAACGTGGTACAGCGACGCTTGGTGTGTATCCTACATTTTCCATTTCGACTTCTGTGACCATGTTTTCAAAGCTCATACAAAATGAGCTATCTAATCTCATGGTGCTAAATCGTTGCTTCGTCATTGTCCTTAGTCACCTGAACGACTACTTCTGGCTTCATCACTTGCGTGTCGTATATTCCGTCCACTTCACGCCCATTCAATTTCACTGAACGGGTCACTTTATGCTTGACATAATCCAAATCATACACGCGCGTAGCCTTTGACATTATCAGCATAGCCGAAGAGCATACACGTGAAACTATTGAGTTCCAGCTGTTACCTCTTTGCATCGTCGATGGGAGCGTATACTTGCGACCGGAACACACGCAAATGATTTGTTTGAGGCTTCGTTTATAAGGCCAACTCGTATGGCGTCATGTTAGGTTCGGCGTCTTTATGGAGCAATTTATAAGATACGCAGCTGTACCCACAGCTTCCGCCCACCATTCAGTCGGAACACCTTTGTTGCACAGCATACTGCGGTCCATCTCCATGATAGTTCTGTGGGCGCTCTATACCACTTTGCTGTGTTGAGGGCTGTATGGAACAGAGCGCTGGTGTATAATGCCCTTCTATTGCCATAAGCCAGCCATAGTTGTGTTCACGAATTCTGTTCATTTGTCGAAGAATAAACATCTCATGCGTACACTCCGCTGGCTCTCATACATCTTAAACTCCTTGAAATTATCAGCCACTTCGTAAATGCTTTTACTCAAAAAACTGAGACATACCTCGAGTAGTCATCGAAATAGTAAGAATAAACTTGGCATCTCCCTTTGAGATTGTTCTCATTGGCCCGATGAAATCCGTGTGCACACGCTCAAGCACACGTGTCGTCGTTTTCATCAATTTTGAAGGAAATATCGTGACTGTCTGCTTCCCTTCAAGCAACTTTCCGTGCTTTTCTTAAAACAGGGATACCTCTGGTCGATCGATGACTCTTTAATAAAGCAGTCTTCTTCGGCTGCTATAACCCTTCCGCCGTAATTTTTTTCTAGTCACGCAAAACGCTTTCTCTGTAGTCTTACTCTTGTGCAGCCTCTTCGATTCCTTTAAAAGCTTCTCCTTCACCTCAACCAGCGTGATGTCGTTCGCATACTCCACAATTGATGAAATCAGCTCATTTTCGAACAAAAGACTGCTCAGAAGAACCACCAGCTGTCGCGACTCATCATCCGAATCCTTCATCGTCTGATGCCAAAAGCCAGATCGTCATAAACTTCAAGGTGTCCCGCCATGCTTGTGTTGTTCTGCATCTTACATTCGTGGAGTCGGCGCGTCATCATCACTCAATTATGATGAGTCGAGCGCTTGTAGAAGTCGCGAATCGTTCCCCATTCCTTCATAGCGCGCGTTGCTGACCGTATCTTTGTCTGATGTTGAATCTCGACGCCTTGAGCATTTATGCCTAGCGCATTGGCGTCGTTTACGAGCCATGCCTCTGTGATGTCATTCTCGTCCTTCACAGACATAATGTGTCCCAGCAGACCCTTTCTCGTCAGGTTTAATCTCATGTTGACCTACCAGTGGTAATATTTATCACTCTTCTGGAGGAGTTCGGCACGTTTGCTGGCCATGGTGGGTGAAGGCGTCGTAAAGAACAGAGGGCTTGGTCGCGGCTGTTAATCTGTTGAGTACAGAACAAAACCGAAGTGAGTTTTATTGAGTTTACTATGTTTAGCTTTACTCAGAGCCACTCATTTTCTAACCCCTCAATAATTGGTCCATGTAGGCTGGTTATTATGCTGAGTAAAACAATGTGACAAATGATAACCTCAAGAAGAAATATAGAAATGGAAGAGGGACGTGACTTGGGGGAAGCGAAGCCCTGGTGAGCCTTAAATACCAGTCACCGATTCCAACTTTTCCATTGTGGAATATAACTTACGCCAAGTTTGGAGGGCGCCTTTTCCCACAAGTCTTAAACACTTAAGCTATTTTTATAAATTCCCAATCTACCGGATTCCCAACAAATCAACTGCAAGAAGAACCCCAACCCAATCTAAAACCCAAACCCATCCCAGTTTGCGCTCTCCTATCCCAATGAAAAATTAAGCTGGAACATCCCGTCCTGTCATCAGTGAGCTGTTATCCGTCGTAACTGGCTCCCCCCCTGCTTAGTATCCAACCGAATACTACGGCTGGCCTATCTCATCCTTAGCTTTGGTCGCGACTGACTCTCTCTGGCGGCCGGCCAGCCGCGCAACCTGGCGCATCCCCGTCGTCGGCCTGGACGGTCCCGAGTATGTATCGATGAAAACTACTACGACTGGACACGCCTTCCATATAGAAGCCCTAGAAGACGACGAGGCGATGGAACCGGTAGTGCTATCTGACACTGCTGTCTCGCCCCCGCCTGCAATTTCGCGGCCGACAATGGCGCATGCTGACGCAACAAGAACTCCCTCGTCGTGATAGCACCGAAATGGATGAGGCGAGATGCCGGGTGGAAACGCCAAACCCTCTCACTTATGAATCTAGCGATAATAAACCGCTGGTAGCGACTGTTCGGTCATCGCATCTCGCATGGATCAAGCTCGGCCGTACGTTCTTCCTCGTACGAAGTACGCCGAGGTTATCGAATACTCGCAAAAACTCCGCTTCAGAATATCATGGCCTCGCTTTCCGGCAAAAGGGCGTGGCAACGCTTCTTTCGAAGCACCTTCTGGAAAGCACGAGGGAGGTCAGGCAGTCAAAGACGGGATAACGGGAAAGGCAGCCCCAATTAGAGCTCTGCATGGCAAGCCAGCCACTACCAAACGACTTACCGTGACGAAGGATTGTCACTCCAGTGCATTGTCAATTTCGACTTTTTAAAGCTCCACTGGTGTGATCACTCTGCCTTGATGCCCTAAGGCTAGGAAGAAAACCATGCTGCTGCCGACCAACGGGAGGATGATGGCCTCATCTCCCATACGAATAAGAAGAAGTGGGGTCGCAACGCGATTGACTTTTCTGATATGCTAACCAATCCATCGGCGCAGCCGCTGGATAGTATCACCACCTCCAACTACTTCCAGGCTCTCCATACAATGGAGGTCAAGTTCGAAAAAATTACTTCGAAAATCGCCATCATGTTCTGTCTGTAGATGTGACGCGACCCGACACCCCGACAAAGTCTTTCTTTTTGTCGTATAGCATCAAACGAGGATCAAGCGGGTAGCCAAAGCGTCATCAGTCCTTGAAGTAGCTGGATCGATGCTAAACGGCGAGAATACGGTGCTGCTCAACATCATCCTTAATTGTCTGGCGAATGCAGACGCACAGGTCGACGGTGTGCGTAAACTTCTCCAGAAAGTTGCGACTTCTTTATGAAGTAGGCCACTGCTTTTCCGCCTTCAACAGCGCTCTATTGCTGATGATGGCAGGGAATGGTCAGGTGATGGAGGAGATTGTCCAGTTACATGCCATCAACCGTGCGAAGGTATTGAGAGCCTCCAATCTTTTTACGAGCGCAAGATGCGCTCGTTCTCCGATGGATCTTCCGTCGTGGATGATGGGTCGCGTCTTACTGTCACACGAGACCCGGTTTGTCCATCATCAGTTGGAACGAGGTTCCCAACTATCATGCGAGGGTGGATACTCTCGCCAACGAACAAGATAACTCATGGTGGTTAGAAAAACGTTCAACAAGGAAACGCTTTTCACGCTCGATTCCGTCAATGGATGTGAAGGAAGGGGGAAAATCGGGTTCGCCTCGTTTGCCGAACCCGAGCCAACGTCGTTACTCGGATCACATCCTCCGTTTTTTAAAGAGGAGAATATTGATCACGAGCGATCCCGTCGTCGCGCTAACTCGCGACGGCCAGTTGAGAAATTGTGCGCAAGTTGCGACTTATCCACTGGCGAACGAACGGACACATCAGTCCCATCAAAACGAGCTAGTGACAGCTCGTCAAAAAATCTTATCCTTGAAGAGTGTAGGAGTGTAGTGGAACGCCTGGTTCGTGACAACTAGACTCTGTCCCGAGACTATCATGCTTTAGCTTGCGACCATCAGGCTTTAGCAGCCGTCTCGGGGTAATTTGGAATCGAAAGAAGCCTCGTACTGATGGTAAGGGCGGAGACGCC
>NC_090619.1:4596497-4612288 GCF_004359215.1 Bremia lactucae
CGATTCGCGTTAAGTTTTTGAAGCCAAGCTTCGCGTCCAATGTCTTTAACATTGCGAATGAACGCACTCCAAGCTTGCATAAGCGAGACTTTATCTCGCTTATTATTGCCACTAAACCATCGATGCTTTAGAAAAGCATCGAGATAGAAATCTTCCTCAGCGCGAAAGTTCTTCGCGCTGGGATCAAGGCCATGTAGCTTTGTCGCAATAAATAAAGGATATTTATTGTGTGGAGTAGTTTCTCCAGACAAGCTATTAATGAGCCTTTCTGGCAAAAGCCACGGCTTCTTTTCAGGGGCGAGATTAGACATTTTACTGTCATCACTCCCCTGAGTGGTACCCGCTGAGGTAGGGGTACCACGAGGACTTTTCTTACGATGGCTTACGCCACCGTCGTCACCTTGCACAGAAACACGTGCAGGTGATCGTATGGGAGACCGTACGAAAGATCGTACGGGCGATGAGGGATCATCCTCATCGTCGGAACCAAATAGACTGTTCACACGTCTATCGGAATGAGCCGTCTCATTCGAAGGCTCATAATCAGCCGCCTGACGGGTATCAGGCGACTGTTCCATCCTCCCCGAGTCGGCCATTTCGTCCGACTCGCACTCATAATCGACCTCTAAAGAGGGGTCGTACTCACGTGGTGAATCACCACGTGCACTCGCAACACCAAGTGTTGTGCGAGTGGAAGACACTACGGTAGACGGAACGTCTACCGCAAGAGATAACAATGCGTCACCCGCGGCTGCACGAACCGCAGCCGAAGGTTCAACACTATCCTCACCCCGCATGAATTGTTCCTTCATGCGATGGAATTTAAAATGATGGATCTGACCAATCAAAATCATTTTAAAAATTAAGTGGTCATTTAGCGACCACTCCACCTAATGACATTCAGAGTGATTGTCGTTTAAGGGAGGGGTGATGTAACGGGGTGTATCGTTACATGAAATTAACAATAAAAGATTGTTAATTAATATTATCCAAAAGGTAGATAATATTTGGAGGAAATTACTTTAAATAGTAATTTCCTGAATTCTTATCCATAAATAGGTATAGACCATTATGTCTATTTATTCCGCAGACTAATCAGCTGTAGAAGTAATCAAAGAGAGTTACGAGATAAGATAGATAAGAATTCATTTACATGTTTAGTATTAGTTTATAGTTAAGACAACATTTACAAAGATAGATTAACAAGACACTTAACTATATTAATACAGTTTTCATTTTACACTCTTAAGCTAACTTGCCTTAAGAGAAGTCTTCCTCTACACGTACAGTGTACGTCACCTAACGAGAGGCACCACTCACATCTGAAGCAGTGTGAAGTGGACTTGTACTGAAACAGTACAAGTCGCAGTGCCCCGTTACAGTGAGCCTATAATTTAGGACTTCAACCTCTTCTACCACCGTAAAGGGCCCAATGAAACGCGGCAACAACTTTGTAGTACCTCTTGGTAATACAGAAATTGCATTTTTAGGTAGGGTAGCAGTACTTAATAGTACTTTTTCTCCGACACCAAAGCGTTCATTGTTTTTGCGACCATTTCGGTTGGCATATTCTTTTTGTTTATACTGTGCGCTTGCCATCGCGTCACGGACTTTCGTGTGATGGCCAATCGATCATCCACAAAGTGTTGGAGCTTCGCTCACGCTATTAGCATCCAACTCGCCAATGACACCGCCGAGAGATCGGTCATAAGACGTAGTTTTATTGGCCACTGCTAAACTGTCAGGGTCACTAGGGGAAAGTTTCTGTCGTTGAGATGATACCCTCGCCCCTCTTTCGCACCGAGCATAGGGAGGGGCCCCTTCCACTAAGACTCGGGCTGCGCACAAATGAGACTGACGTCCGAAGATGGCGCAGTCCCTTAATATAAAACGGTGTCTCACCCGTACTGGCGTGGACACTGTTATTTATAGCAAACTCTACAAAGGGCAATTGTTTGCTCCTTTCTTTCGGAGTTGTTATCGTGCATAAGACATCCGCCACGACCGGATTGGCACGTTCTGTTTGGTAATCGGTCTGGGGATGATCTGCGGTCGACATGTGGAGCCTGCAACCTAGTAGCTCAAACCTATGTCGTAAAAAATCAGATGTAAAACGTGGACTATGGACTCGGGATGCATAGTATCGGACCGGGATCGACGTACAACGTCTGCTTTTTAACGACATGGGTTGAAATTATATTTTATGTTTAACTTTTCGAACTTTAATTATAATTAAATTTAAAAGGTAAACATAATTTCTAATCTATATACATTTCTTTAATTTTTTTGAATTTTGTTAGAATATTTTGTACTTTTTTTATGTACCATATAACTATCAAAAATTAAAGGTTCATCTGAAAATTTAAAATAAATAAAAAATAAAACAATTAAGGTTAAGAGGGAAAAAGTAATTTTTAACATACCCGGATTAGTGGATATTTTATATTTAAATGTTTCTTACAATTTTATAATCAATTTGTTCATCTTTTTATAATATATTTAGTTTTAATTAAAAATAATTTCTGAAAATTCAGTAATTAAAGTTAAATTATTAAAAATAATAAAAATTATGCTTATAGCTTAATTGGATAGAGTATTAGATTGAAGATACGTGTACTGCATTGCTAAAAAAATACCAGTTAAAAATTGTATTACTAACGTAATAAAATCGGTAAACATGATCTAGGAACAAGAGAGCTGCCTCCTTTTCTGTGATCGATGTATTACATGGTGCTAAATGCCGCATCTTGCTCAGCCTGTCTACAGCAGACGACAAGCCCCGTGTCAAACATTAAGTCCAGACTTACTGACTTCAAACAATTCGTTTCGTGCGCACTTACCAAGTAGGAAGTAGTTTTCAGACTGATTTATATTTGATAGAAGGAATCGGAAGCGGCTTCAGTGGCACACTACTGGACGGTGCATGCTTAATGCGCTGACACTGTTCGCAAGAGCGAATATAGATGACCGCCCATCTATATAGGTGTGGCCACCAAAACTCCTCTGACACTCGTGAGAATGTCTTTTCACGGCTCAGCTGCCCACTAGATGGCGCATCATGGAGCTCGTGAAGGATCATCATCTTGAGATCTGTGTCATGAGGCAAATAGATTCCCAAGGGATCGCAAGGTGACAGCTGATGCCATAACAGGCCATCGCTGTAGCTAAAGCGATTTAGCTTAGCATTCAGGTGCGACGGAAGAGTTACCTTTTGTCGACCAAAGTGATCCAACAGCAGGCGACAATGGTCGTCCTGACTGTAGCTCTCTTGTATATCAGATGCTAACGAGCTCGTCACGTGGTATGCTTTCATGGCTGCCAACGTTGACGGCTAAAATTGTGTTTTAGCACTAGACAAACTTTCCTGGTGTCTTACCTCGAAGTCTGGTCTGCGCGATAAAGCGTCAGCTAAACCATTCGGCTTACCCGGCTTGTATTCAACCTTAAAATTAAATTCAGAGAATAATGTAAGCCATCTTGCCATTCTAGGCGAGAGGTGCGGTGAGTTTATTGCAGTCTGCAGTGATGCGTGATCCGTATAAACCATCATACACAGGGTAATTCAGTTCCGCGGCTTTTAATAGCCGGGACTGATAAGAGATGACACGGTCAACGCCGTCGTCATCCTTCTGCATGAGCGCGCTGCCGATTGCAAAATTACTTGCATCGCAGACGACGCTAAAAGGCTTATACGCGTCCGGTAATGCCAAGACCGGTGCCTCTACAAGAGATAGCTTCACTGATGTGAACGCATCATCTTGTTCATTTAACCCAATCCATTCTGCGTCCTTTTAAAGAAGGTCAGATAATGGTTTAGTTTGCTCAGCATAATTGTTGCTATATTTATGCAAGTAATTAGCGAGCCCTAGGAATTATCGCAAATCCTTCACATGCCTTGGGATTAGCCATTCCACAACTGATATTACCTTGTCTGGGTCTGCTCGTACACCATGTGTACCTACGATGCAACCCAACACAGGTATCTCAGGGACCCCTATGACGAACTTTTGCAAGTTGACGTACAATTGGGGGTCACCCAAAGTCATGTGCAAGTATTTGAAGATTTACCTGTTACTGCACGTGAGGATCACAAAGATGATGAAAATGCAAAATGCGAAGGGTTTTTAATTTCCTGTTCTTTATACTCAAGGAAACGTGGAGCCGATAGTGGCGGACCATACTGGCACCGATCAAAAAGATCACCTCACTCCGAATTTTGTCGAATTAGGCAGCTTGTGTAGGCAACGCTTGGCACGAAGCGACAATGTGTGCAATGGAGCAGTATGGGTTTAATAACCCATACTGTTCCATGGCACACATTGTCGCTTCAGTATGGGATTAATAACCCATACTGTTCCATGGCACACATTGTCGCTTCATTATGGGATTAATAACCCATACTGCTACATTGCACACATTGTTGCTTCGTGCCAAGCTTTGCCTACTTTAGCTGCCTAATGATAAACACGTGCACAACAGACGATGTTAAAATGGAAGTGGCACAAAAACTACTAGCTGAAGTTATAGACCAATGCACAGCGTTCGCACAATCGCGGCACTGCAACAATCTCATGAAGAATTTCAATTGCTTACAATACTGCTCTTACAAGGTCAACGTCGCACATCACCCAGAGGCCAAACTGCTGAGATTGAGCTTGAGGTATCCAAGCCAAACTTTGTAGCATGTTGGAATAGCAATAATATGCTCGGACAACTCACTTAGCTGTGGTTTAAAGTCCAACGCGATGTTACGATACATCTCATTCCAAAGTGGGTAAATCATAATAAAAAATGCGATTTGATTAAATGAAATCGACGTTCGTGTTGTGATCTCTAAAGAATGAAATCAAGCAACGTTTCTATATTGATCCTCCCTTTGCCCTCACATGAGGTTGTCGGCATCGTCCGGGATTCGCACTGTCATGCCTTCCATGTCTTTGGTAACGCGTATTTGGCATCCTAGCCGCGATCTAATGCAACAATATAACACATTCGACATTATCTTTCGTGACAATTATTAGCAGTCAGACGAGTAACCCACGTGTCTGTTAGCCCCCACGCTAGGTCCAGCATGTCCTCTTCTTCCTCGCTTATAGTTGGAAGCTTATCAAAAAAACGCTTCTCAAACACCAAATGGCAGGTAGAACAGGCCAATTCTCCACCGCATGCGCCCTCGAGATCGAGATCGTTTTCCTGAGCCACATCTAGCAGCGTCTGACCTTCCTCTGCCTTCACCGTCTTGCGCTCACCCTCGCCATCTATAAATGTAAAGGACACCTGCGAAAAGAGTCGGTCCGACTGCAAATATCTTCGTCTAATTATGGCTTGTGGTTGACTTGAGAGACAGCGAGGAGCTGCAGAGGCCGCCCGTCGTAACAAATTCGCCATGTACATGGCTACTTTGCAAGATTATTCAAGTCGCATTCTATTAGTAAAGCACTACCTACGGGCATAAACTCGTGTTTTACATTAAACTTAATTTGAAAATAGGTATTTATTCACGACGGCATTTTTAATAAAATCACCATCAGCTTATTTTTTTACTGCAAGTAAAATTACGCTTGCAGCTTTTCGGCACGCCGGAAAAGGTTGTCGACAATATTGCCAACGTTGTCGATGACCCCAAGACCAGAAGTATATGTTTTCTGCATCAAAGCAATAATATGGTGAACATGTGCGCTTTTCACGTACTTAACAATGGTGTTACGTACATCTTCAGTAGGGCTGTCGTAGACAATAAGTTGCCCTTTGCCCTGGTCCAAAATGCCGTGGAATTTGTGGTCCAAGATCATTTGCGACAACCTATGCATCCCAAGCCTCGTAAGTAAGAGTTTACCAGTAAATCAAACGCCGTCGCAATTTTTACTTCAATTCAATTTGTGGTAGCGGCAACTGAATCAGCTTGGCAACATGTGCAATTTCGACGCACGAAAAGGGCTGAATAATCTTAATCAAATTGCTTTCTAATAGCTGCTCGTACAGCTTTCCAAGATGGTGCTTGATCAATGCATCTTCGACAAGTTCTAACACATACGACCATCCCAAGAAATAATTAACACCACATCTCGACAGGCTCAGTCAGATCACCTTACGCGGAGCATATTTTGTCGTAGCTGCCTCAAAAAGTTCCAGCGAGCGCTGCTCGTGGGCCTTGGCAACTGCTTGCATTGCTTCGAGTTCAATGCCAATAAATTTCATTGCCTGTTTGCTATTAATGAGGATATTCACTTCGCTCGCACCACCGCACGCGATTTTGGCAAGTAGCATATATTTAAGACACTTGAGTCCTTCCACAGTGTCCAATGTCGCAAGTGCCTCAAACGCTTCAAAGAAGTACGAGTACGCGGTCTTGTAATCACGTTCCTCCGCATGCAAAATGCCCGACATTTGATC
The DNA here is from genome assembly GCF_004359215.1 of Bremia lactucae. NCBI lineage: Eukaryota > Oomycota > Peronosporomycetes > Peronosporales > Peronosporaceae > Bremia > Bremia lactucae. The sequence continues at coordinate 4,602,891 of NC_090619.1, forward strand.
GATTTGTGCCTGTGTGCGTGGCACCACGTAAATGGTATTGGAGATACTACGCGCAGCTGTAAGAGCTGCCTTGGCCTTGGGTACATTGCGTAACGCATGGTGTAACTTACTCTCAACGAGATGAATTTCTACCAATAGCTGCTTATCATCCAGCTTTTTAATTTCATGCAATAACTCCGTGATAAGGTCCAGAGCGGGCTGGAAGTTTTGCTGTTGGAAGTAGATGGAGGCCAGACGCGCTTCGATACGCTGACGCAGAAACGAATGCTTTTCCTGCTTGCACCATTCGATCGAATCGAGACACAAGTCGGCCTGTAGTTGAAGCGCCTTTTCGGCGTGAAATACCTTGACTTTGGCCACCATGTCGATCACCGTGCGTACTAATTTTCATGTAATTTATTGTTAGAATGTTTCAAGTGATTTAATAGTGATACATCGCACCAATTTTGCCGGTCTTGGCGCGAGCTAATGTCGCGAAAAACGGTCGCAACGCCTGCAGCAAGGACGCGAGTTCCTTCTCGCGGCCAAATTGGATATACAGTTGAGCTAGCTTGTAAATTGAATGCTCTTTCACACGTTGGACTTGCTCCAGTGCTGCGTCCTCATCAGCTGAAGCAAGTGAAGGTAAGAAAATAGACATACATCATGTACAGAAACAGCTATTGGCGCACCGTATGAGATGATGCTTTGAAAGGCCTGGATCGCCATATCCGGAGAAGCATAAGGTGCAAGCGCTTCCATTATGTCCTCTGCATCCTCAAATTGTGCTTGTAGCGGGTGCTGCTGCTCAGGCTCGGCCATTTCCACGTCCATCGTTGTTGACATACTCGTTTTTGGTCTCCCCCCTTCAGATCTAATGTGCGTCACACTAAGCTACTCGAAGTAATACTTAAACTTCAAAAAACAATATTTCGAGAGATACGTTAGTAATAATAATGCTGCTCTTCTTACGTCGACATGGTCCTATTGTACGGCAACCTCCTTTCAGCGTGCGCTTAGTAAGCTCAACTCCTAGCGAGCTATCGCCATACCAAAAGCTTCAAAAGTGGCTACAGCCATTTGTAGCTGGAACAAAGGGTCTGTTTCATGAAAACAAGCAAGCATGGGCTTTGCGCCGCCGCATGAAGGAATCGAAGGGCCGAACGCACCTCACACGTCGCGAAATGCTTTTGCTACGCCAAGCTCACCGTGACCTTCTCAAATGTCTTCCTCTTCTAGTATTTTTCTGCGTGCCTATTCTAGGCAACGCGGCGCCGTTGCTCGGCTACCAGTTCCCTAAGCAATTACTCCCCTGGCAATTCTGGCGGCCTGATCAAAGGACACAGTTCCTTCAAGAGAACGTCGAAGCAAGATCGAAGACGTATCCAACGCTAATGAAGCTGCTACAACAGATCAAGCACAAAGACGACACATTGCAAGAGATGCTAGCGATTGCCAAGAAGAGCGGCAGTGATGGCCTACGGCCCACGCAAGTGGTCGAGCTCGTGCCGTTTTTTGAAGGTCCTGCAGCACTTTTAGCACTCTCGAGTGAACATGTTCACGTATTAGCCGAGGGCTCGGCACTTTTTCCAAGCTTTGCTTTGCTTAACAGATTGCTACTGAAAACGCAATTGGAGAAGCGGCTATCTCGAAGAATGGAGGCGCTAAGCGTCGATGATCAACAGCTACTGACAGGAGGTGTCGACGACTTGTCTCTTAGTGAATTAGAATTTGCGTGCCACGAGCGGGGAATTGTCACGCAGTACGGGGAGATTCAAACACTGCGCGATGCGCTGAAGGAATGGCTCAGCATGTACGATGTTGATCATTATAATTCCAAGACGAAGCCGCAAACGTTTCCTCCGTCGCTATTGCTGCATGCTCCGGCACTCTCCAGTTTCGGGCAGACAAAAGAGGAATCATTAAGTTAAGAAATGTCTTAATTTGTCGCAAATTAAATCTTTGTAATTGATATGGACAACTTTAACTTCTCGCTTGTTAATTTCTTACGATAATCACAAATTAAAGCTGAGATTGTTTGATGTTTTTTTTTCGCGAGGATTCAAAATGAGGGGGCGTCCTATTCTTTTAAACGTTCAGATTGTGCACCGACTTTATATCTTGGGCACGCACAATACATAGAGCCAGCATGGTGAGCCCACTCCTGACTGCGATGATCTCCAGTAGGTGAGTCGTGTGCAGTCATCTAACGAGGCAGATTCCAAAGTTCATGTCTCTTTCTACGTGGATAATGTAGCGTCATGATCCTGCCGGTCGTCGTAATGGTCTCTGGCTGCGCCTTTTTCTTCATCAAAGGTTTCGAAGGCTCTCGCATCCTTCCGACCAAGCGCATTGTAGCCAGCGACTCTGAGCTCAACGCATTTATGACCAAAGTGAGTAAAACGGGGAGGGTACTTTAATTAGTGTCATATCTTACATATGTATCGCGATGATCTGCAGGCGCTACAGCCGCTAGTGGACCGATACAAGCCAACGTGGTGGACAAACTCTCATATCCAGTGCATTTTAACGTTCGTAGTGCCTCAAAGTCCCATCAAGTACAAACGAGATATTCTCGTTCTAAACGATGGAGGCCAGGCTTCCCTCGACTGGGCCTTGGAGTCGTCCGTGACCATGAATGAACCACTACAACATGATTCCCCCATTGTAATAATTCTCCACGGACTCGTCGGGTGCAGTGAAAGCATGCGGTCTCTTTGTGCCGAGGCCCTGAAGCACGGATATCGCCCTGTCGTGTTTAACAAACGTGGCCACGGAGGTTTAAAGCTCTCAACGCCAAAGCTACAGGCGTTTGGTTGTGTGCAAGATCTGATGGAAGCAATTGCTTACGTGGAACGGACATTTCCCAAGAGTGAGCTCTTTGGTGTTGGCTCTTCAGCTGGCGCGGGTCTCTTAAGCAGTTATCTATGCGAACTCGGTGACATGTCTCGGCTTCGAGCTGGTGTATTGATCTCACCTGGTTACAACGCGTTTGATCTCTTTTGTGGTGGGAAAATCAACCCCGTGTACAATTTTCTCATGACTTTTACACTCAAGACGTTCCTCCTTCGCCATAAAAGCGAGCTGGATCAAGTTGTAAACGTCGCAGGAGCTCTTAGAGCAAAGAGCATTCGTGAGTTCGACGAGCACGTGTACATGAAGATGCATGGCTATCCAGACCTTGAAGCGTACTGGAAAATAAACAACCCAATGCGAGACGTGGACAACCTGAAGATGCCATTTCTCTGTATTAATGCCCTTGATGATCCCGTATGCACCAAGGATACGATCCCGTATCATGAATTCCGTCGCAAACCCAACGCTATGTTGCTAGAAACTCCCGAGGGTAGTCACTGTGCCTTTTTCGAAGGAAATTTTTTCCAGCTCAAATCCTGGTGTAATGAAGTTGCAATGACATATCTCGACCGTCTGCGTGAATTTCATGCTGCCAGTGGATTAGACACTAGTAGTAGCAGCAGCTAACTGGGATATTGTGGCGATCACCGCCTGTCGTGTAGATTGCAATTTTTCATCACTACAATGTTGTCTACTCTTGATCTTTTCGCAGCATCAGGGACAGGCTCGCAGCGCCAGGAGGATATTCCAGGTATTCGTGTGAAAAACTTGCAGGCAGTGCCACTTTTGTGACGTGGTTAACGCTCACTAGTACTACTTGTTCTTAATGAATGCTAGTTTTTTTTTTAGAAATTATTAACAAAATTCGGAACTGGATTTAGAAAGCCAAAGCACTCGAAAACTAGCGATGCTCTTATATAGATGGCACTGTCCTACTCGATTAAAATAAGATCCCAATTTAGGTGTGCGCACTTACTAAGTAGGAAGAAGTTTTCAGACGGATTTACAATTAATCGTACAATATAAAACCTCTTTTAACCAATTATAAATGCCATCTCTGTAGGTGTGCACTGATATGTATTGCGATCGTTTTATTCTAAATACCTCGTGTCTTGGATGACGCTAGGCATTATTCCCCCATGTGCATCACATTCACAAGGGTGGGTCACAATGTGAACTACACCGACATTATTAAAGAAATTGACCATCCCCTTAAGAACACAAAGTGTACTTAACGGGGACTGTGTAACATAGGGCAACTTTAGCCCGTTTCAAAGCGCTATCATCCGCTGGCTTATTCTAGATGATTGTATTCTAGCAGCGGTCTGCATCGACATGAGATAGTAGAGCTCAATGCCAAACGTGATGTGCATACGTGGAGCCAGATTACCGCTCCCGTGACGTCACTTAAACTTAGGCTTCTAGTTCGTCGGGTAAGCGCCCACCAATTACCTCACTGTACCTGAAAGAAAACGGTTAACCGCTTCCTAACTGTGCTTAAAAGGTGTGCGTGGTAGCTTTTAAAAGCGCCCGCCTACATTTGGTAGCACTAGCAGTCCTTCCCACGACCCATCTCTCAGACCGTGTCAGTGAGGATGAGCCTCAACATCGATTGGGCTCATTTCCACCACCTCTCCGAACATCATCGGGAGGTGGTAGAGCAGTTGGCGCAGGTACTTGGTGAACAAGCCCTGGTCAGGCTCTTGGGCAACCTTCTTAAGCAACATGTTGCTCAGTTGGAGCAGTTTGAGGCTTCGTGCTCGGACGGCGGCGATCCGCGTCCGAGGCACAAAGCCATGCTGCGGCGGATACTGCCACTCAGACTCAGGATGAGCTAGGCGAGAGCAGAGGCTCTCAACAGGACTGTTGAGATGCTCTTCACCCGGCCGCATCAGCCGAGGTCCATTCGGATGGTCCCGCCCAAGTTCGATGAAACTGCAGCGCATACGATTGTCCACTGGCTGCTAGCCGTAGAACAATGCAGTGTAGCGCAGCTTATCGAAGACGACACCCGGATGGTGTCGTTCGACATGTCATATTTGCGCGGTAAGGCCTCAGAGTAATCTTACTCGTCGATTATGGCAGACGGAAATGCTTTCTCTACATGGGCAATCTGTAAGGAAAATTCGCTCAAAGTTCCAGCTGCCAAATACCGAAGTGATGCTTCGGGCGTGCTTCTTCGAGGCGCGACAGTCGAAGCGATCCATGCAAGAGTATGTGCAGGAGATGCGCTCGCTGTCGGCATCCATTACCGTTAGTCCGAATTAGGTGCACATTAAGGTGCTCACGTTTGTGATAGCATGAGCTCTCGAAATTGCGGACCTCAACCCCGCTGGTCTATAGTGCTCGAGTACGAGGCTATGACCAGGTGATGACCCTCTCGTAAATTCGAGCGCATCACAGTATCTTGTCAACTCGCGGCTCTAAAACAGAGACCCGCGATGTTTGAGATGCTTTGCCAGATGGCAAGCGAGAAGAGGCAATTGTTCGTTTAGTGAACGGTGAGCTCGTAAAGTCTAAGGGGGTTCAAGTTGAACTCGCCTTCAGTCTTAGTGATTCTCTTGTAAAGAGAAGCTCACAGGGCTAGGTATGGAGAGTTCGTATTACCTCATCCTAAACATGCCATGGTTGGCATGCCTAGGATGAAGTCATACGAAGTAATTTTAAATATATTTACTTTATTGCAATTTTTCTATTCATTTTAGCCGCCCTTTCCAATAAACGTGAGTGTAAATGAATTACATCACCTAAATAAGCCCAGTGAACTTTCTTTTGAAAAATACAAGTAAAGCTCTTGTCACTATCGCCATCTCGAAAATAATTGAAAACTTAACTAATCTCCAATTGCATAGAGCAATTTGTATTTTAGTGAGTAGTCACACGTAAATAATGTAAGTCACTCTTACATGAATAAGGCGAATGCATTTACATTCTTGAACATAAATACGATGCCTTTGAGACCTGCAGGTCTAAGAGTTTGTCACGTACGCAAGTTGTGACGGGGGGTCCCGTTTTATGAATATTATTACCGATAAGAGGAATAATATAGGATAATGATGATTTGACTATATCTTGATTCTTAAAATTGCCAATAAATCATACACGTTGATAACGTGACAAAACAGGCGGTTGCTTGTAGACAAATGTCATTATTATTAAGAAGGCCTCTAGGTAGAGATTGTTGCTGACGGCGGATCTCACAGACCATTAACTTCAATGAAAATGCTAACTATATATTTTTGTTTTTTTCCAATTTCTTATTAATATATCTTCTTAGAAATGTTTTGACCTCACTAATTACTAGTTTTACAATATTATAATCATCATCGAAACGGTAGTAGCCGTTCTAAGATTCATCTCAAATTAATTCTTATTTCAGAAACATTTTAAATAATCTAACCTAGAAAGAATGTGTAAACCGATAAAGGGTTTCGAAATAATAACCAGGTTACTGTGAGCCCCCCTACCGTACGCTGTATACTAACGCGGAAACCAAATTAATCGCCTCAAATGAGTTTCTGTTCTGGCCAATCAAATCGCATTCCTTTGCCACGACGCTTATCGCCGGACAGAGCGAAGCGCAAGACCCCGCCACCTCGTGCTCTCATAGTTCTGCTCTTCACGATGCTCGTTTCGCGGCAATTTCTTCTACGCGTCTCTAAGAGCGTAAACCACCCGTCCGTACTGTCCTCTCACGTAGTGATTCGAAATGTACGTCTTCGTATTACGTTCAAACGTGTTGCGTACTCATCGCAAACGCCTTGCAAATGTATACGTACGTAACAGCCTTATCTGCGACCACTCCCTACTACTGGCCTGAAGCGCTCGTTATTCAATATCACGCATCGTGGCAAGCTTAAACAGCTCAAGAATTTAGAGCAAACAGCGAATGCGAACCCCGAAGATCCGTACGCACAAGTGCGATTCTTACAAGAGCTCAACCGCCACAATTATCCCGCTATCGTCGTACGCCGCATTGAAGAGAATCGTTTTGCTCTGGACGAATCGGTTCAGAAAGAGTACATTAAGGCTCTGGTCAAGACGGGCCGCCTCGATACGGTCGACTTAAGCCAGCTCACTCAACCCATTATGACCCCTCAATTTGGTGCTGTAACAGCATCCAGTCCGGCTGTTAGCCACAGTTTCCAAGGTCTATCGGCTCAAGATCCCATGTATGTGTCAATGGTCGAAGGAAGTTTCAAGAGCAACATGTGGAAGACTTTAAGAACTCTTGGAGTCGCTTTCCTCGTCGTATCAGCACTTGGTGCGATGCTGGATGAAAAGGTTGGCAAAATTGGCTCGTCTTCTAAGGTCTTGGGTCCTACTGGAAGTGACAAGCGCTTTAGTGACGTCAAAGGTGCGAATGAAGCGAAACAAGAGCTTGAAGAGATTGTCCAATTTCTTCGAGATCCGGCTCGGTTCACTCGTCTTGGTGGGAATCTACCCAAAGGCGTGCTCTTGACGGGTCCACCGGGTACCGGGAAGACGCTCCTTGCACGCGCGATAGCTGGTGAAGCCAATGTGCCATTCTTTTACTCGTCCGGCTCGGAATTTGAAGAAATGTACGTGGGCGTTGGTGCTCGTCGTGTACGAGACTTGTTTGAGTCGGCAAAACGAAAGGCTCCGTGCATTGTGTTTATTGACGAGATTGATGCCATTGGTGGCACGCGCAAGCTGAAGGAACAACAAGCTATGAAGATGACGTTGAATCAATTACTCGTGGAAATGGACGGATTTGACCAGAACAAGGGCATTATTGTGATTGGCGCGACGAATTTTCCAGACGTACTGGACAATGCATTGATCCGTCCAGGCCGCTTTGATCGGCACGTGACGGTTGACTTACCGGATGTTGCAGGTCGAAAAGAGATTCTCGAGTACTACGCGAGTAAGCTTCCGCTTAAAGACGACGTCGATCTTGACGTGCTTGCGCGTGCGACTCCTGGGATGTCTGGTGCCGAGCTCTCGAATGTCGTGAATGAAGCTGCTCTTCGTGCGTCCATGAAGAGTGCTGACTGTGTCGATATGAATGCGTTCGAGTATGCCAAAGATAAAATTCTAATGGGTGCCGAACGCAAGTCGGCGGTAATTACGCCCGAGTCGGCGAAGCTCACGGCGTATCATGAAGGAGGTCATGCTTTGGTTGCTATTAATACGCCGGGAGCCCATCCTGTGTATAAAGCGACGATTATGCCTCGAGGTCAAGCGTTGGGGATGGTTTCGCAGCTTCCAGAAGGAGATCAAACGTCTATTTCTCGTAAACAATTGCTTGCTCGATTAGATGTGTGCATGGGAGGTCGAGTCGCTGAAGAGCTAACGTTTGGCGAGAATGAAATTACGGGGGGCGCGTCGTCGGATATTCAACAAGCTACGAATGTTGCGCGTACTATGGTGACCAAGTACGGAATGAGTAGCGACGTCGGGTTGGTTTTTCACGACTTGCGTGGGAACGACACAAGCGCGACAACACGCAAGATCATTGACGATGAAGTGAAGAAGTTGTGTGATGCGTCGTATGAACGTGCGAAGGATATTCTCGTGAGCAAACATGCTGACTTGGAGAAGCTGGCCAAGGCACTGTTAGAGTACGAGACGTTGTCCGGTGCAGAGATTGACAAGATCATTAAGGACGAGCCCCTCGACCGCAAACCTATGGAATAAGTAGGGAGCAACATGAAGAGAAGAGAAGAAGAGGGAGGACGTAGGTAGGAAGAGCTGTAGTGATTGAGATGTGCATTGTTAAGCACAATACAGAGAAATTGCTGGTATTTGCCGCTTGACTTTGTGTGTTAATTATTTCACTGCTTTGTCTTCTTTCCTCGGTTGGTAGTTGATAACAAATTATTGCGTACAAGACACGGAACTTGTGCATTACAATAAATTACTGGTCGTGCTTTTCGAACATGAAAAAGATATATTGGGAGCCACAAATGTGGCTTTATGGGTACGCAAAAGATCATTAGTTCTTATGTACCTCAGCTTTTTGGTAAAAGTACCTCAGCCCAAATAATCGTTACAAAAAAAAATAAGGACAAAGATTCTAATTTAATCTATTTACCATTTTGCAGGTGCCCCCATGCTGTCTTAAAGCATACAGGTCTCAACAGGTGACACGATTGGTGTCTGTCCACTGCTTGAGAAAGCAAGTGATGAGCAGGAGCGACGCCCCAGCCAGAGCAATAACTATAAGCAAACGCACAGCTTTTTTTACCACAAAATTTTTTTATGGACAAATGTAAAAAAGAAAATTTCAAGTCATGCATTGAAGTTGAGTAACGGGCTAAAGTTGCCCTAATGTTACACAGTCCCCGTTAAGTACACTTGGTGCACTTAAGGGGATGGTCAATTACTAAACAAAAGTAATTAGACCCAGCACTCGGGTGTGGTGCACATTTGTGACAACCCTTGTGTATGTGATGCACATGGGTGCGTTCACATTAGGAGGGATGACGCCTAGCGTCATCCGTTACGCGAGGTATCTAGAAAGATACGCTAGCAATACATATTAGTGTTATCGATAGAGATGACATTTTGATTGGTAAAAATAGGTATTTATATTTAAT
>NC_090619.1:4627347-4637822 GCF_004359215.1 Bremia lactucae
GCTTGTAGCGGGTGCTGCTGCTCAGGCTCGGCCATTTCCACGTCCATCGTTGTTGACATACTCGTTTTTGGTCTCCCCCCTTCAGATCTAATGTGCGTCACACTAAGCTACTCGAAGTAATACTTAAACTTCAAAAAACAATATTTCGAGAGATACGTTAGTAATAATAATGCTGCTCTTCTTACGTCGACATGGTCCTATTGTACGGCAACCTCCTTTCAGCGTGCGCTTAGTAAGCTCAACTCCTAGCGAGCTATCGCCATACCAAAAGCTTCAAAAGTGGCTACAGCCATTTGTAGCTGGAACAAAGGGTCTGTTTCATGAAAACAAGCAAGCATGGGCTTTGCGCCGCCGCATGAAGGAATCGAAGGGCCGAACGCACCTCACACGTCGCGAAATGCTTTTGCTACGCCAAGCTCACCGTGACCTTCTCAAATGTCTTCCTCTTCTAGTATTTTTCTGCGTGCCTATTCTAGGCAACGCGGCGCCGTTGCTCGGCTACCAGTTCCCTAAGCAATTACTCCCCTGGCAATTCTGGCGGCCTGATCAAAGGACACAGTTCCTTCAAGAGAACGTCGAAGCAAGATCGAAGACGTATCCAACGCTAATGAAGCTGCTACAACAGATCAAGCACAAAGACGACACATTGCAAGAGATGCTAGCGATTGCCAAGAAGAGCGGCAGTGATGGCCTACGGCCCACGCAAGTGGTCGAGCTCGTGCCGTTTTTTGAAGGTCCTGCAGCACTTTTAGCACTCTCGAGTGAACATGTTCACGTATTAGCCGAGGGCTCGGCACTTTTTCCAAGCTTTGCTTTGCTTAACAGATTGCTACTGAAAACGCAATTGGAGAAGCGGCTATCTCGAAGAATGGAGGCGCTAAGCGTCGATGATCAACAGCTACTGACAGGAGGTGTCGACGACTTGTCTCTTAGTGAATTAGAATTTGCGTGCCACGAGCGGGGAATTGTCACGCAGTACGGGGAGATTCAAACACTGCGCGATGCGCTGAAGGAATGGCTCAGCATGTACGATGTTGATCATTATAATTCCAAGACGAAGCCGCAAACGTTTCCTCCGTCGCTATTGCTGCATGCTCCGGCACTCTCCAGTTTCGGGCAGACAAAAGAGGAATCATTAAGTTAAGAAATGTCTTAATTTGTCGCAAATTAAATCTTTGTAATTGATATGGACAACTTTAACTTCTCGCTTGTTAATTTCTTACGATAATCACAAATTAAAGCTGAGATTGTTTGATGTTTTTTTTTCGCGAGGATTCAAAATGAGGGGGCGTCCTATTCTTTTAAACGTTCAGATTGTGCACCGACTTTATATCTTGGGCACGCACAATACATAGAGCCAGCATGGTGAGCCCACTCCTGACTGCGATGATCTCCAGTAGGTGAGTCGTGTGCAGTCATCTAACGAGGCAGATTCCAAAGTTCATGTCTCTTTCTACGTGGATAATGTAGCGTCATGATCCTGCCGGTCGTCGTAATGGTCTCTGGCTGCGCCTTTTTCTTCATCAAAGGTTTCGAAGGCTCTCGCATCCTTCCGACCAAGCGCATTGTAGCCAGCGACTCTGAGCTCAACGCATTTATGACCAAAGTGAGTAAAACGGGGAGGGTACTTTAATTAGTGTCATATCTTACATATGTATCGCGATGATCTGCAGGCGCTACAGCCGCTAGTGGACCGATACAAGCCAACGTGGTGGACAAACTCTCATATCCAGTGCATTTTAACGTTCGTAGTGCCTCAAAGTCCCATCAAGTACAAACGAGATATTCTCGTTCTAAACGATGGAGGCCAGGCTTCCCTCGACTGGGCCTTGGAGTCGTCCGTGACCATGAATGAACCACTACAACATGATTCCCCCATTGTAATAATTCTCCACGGACTCGTCGGGTGCAGTGAAAGCATGCGGTCTCTTTGTGCCGAGGCCCTGAAGCACGGATATCGCCCTGTCGTGTTTAACAAACGTGGCCACGGAGGTTTAAAGCTCTCAACGCCAAAGCTACAGGCGTTTGGTTGTGTGCAAGATCTGATGGAAGCAATTGCTTACGTGGAACGGACATTTCCCAAGAGTGAGCTCTTTGGTGTTGGCTCTTCAGCTGGCGCGGGTCTCTTAAGCAGTTATCTATGCGAACTCGGTGACATGTCTCGGCTTCGAGCTGGTGTATTGATCTCACCTGGTTACAACGCGTTTGATCTCTTTTGTGGTGGGAAAATCAACCCCGTGTACAATTTTCTCATGACTTTTACACTCAAGACGTTCCTCCTTCGCCATAAAAGCGAGCTGGATCAAGTTGTAAACGTCGCAGGAGCTCTTAGAGCAAAGAGCATTCGTGAGTTCGACGAGCACGTGTACATGAAGATGCATGGCTATCCAGACCTTGAAGCGTACTGGAAAATAAACAACCCAATGCGAGACGTGGACAACCTGAAGATGCCATTTCTCTGTATTAATGCCCTTGATGATCCCGTATGCACCAAGGATACGATCCCGTATCATGAATTCCGTCGCAAACCCAACGCTATGTTGCTAGAAACTCCCGAGGGTAGTCACTGTGCCTTTTTCGAAGGAAATTTTTTCCAGCTCAAATCCTGGTGTAATGAAGTTGCAATGACATATCTCGACCGTCTGCGTGAATTTCATGCTGCCAGTGGATTAGACACTAGTAGTAGCAGCAGCTAACTGGGATATTGTGGCGATCACCGCCTGTCGTGTAGATTGCAATTTTTCATCACTACAATGTTGTCTACTCTTGATCTTTTCGCAGCATCAGGGACAGGCTCGCAGCGCCAGGAGGATATTCCAGGTATTCGTGTGAAAAACTTGCAGGCAGTGCCACTTTTGTGACGTGGTTAACGCTCACTAGTACTACTTGTTCTTAATGAATGCTAGTTTTTTTTTTTAGAAATTATTAACAAAATTCGGAACTGGATTTAGAAAGCCAAAGCACTCGAAAACTAGCGATGCTCTTATATAGATGGCACTGTCCTACTCGATTAAAATAAGATCCCAATTTAGGTGTGCGCACTTACTAAGTAGGAAGAAGTTTTCAGACGGATTTACAATTAATCGTACAATATAAAACCTCTTTTAACAATTATAAATGCCATCTCTGTAGGTGTGCACTGATATGTATTGCGATCGTTTTATTCTAAATACCTCGTGTCTTGGATGACGCTAGGCATTATTCCCCCATGTGCATCACATTCACAAGGGTGGGTCACAATGTGAACTACACCGACATTATTAAAGAAATTGACCATCCCCTTAAGAACACAAAGTGTACTTAACGGGGACTGTGTAACATAGGGCAACTTTAGCCCGTTTCAAAGCGCTATCATCCGCTGGCTTATTCTAGATGATTGTATTCTAGCAGCGGTCTGCATCGACATGAGATAGTAGAGCTCAATGCCAAACGTGATGTGCATACGTGGAGCCAGATTACCGCTCCCGTGACGTCACTTAAACTTAGGCTTCTAGTTCGTCGGGTAAGCGCCCACCAATTACCTCACTGTACCTGAAAGAAAACGGTTAACCGCTTCCTAACTGTGCTTAAAAGGTGTGCGTGGTAGCTTTTAAAAGCGCCCGCCTACATTTGGTAGCACTAGCAGTCCTTCCCACGACCCATCTCTCAGACCGTGTCAGTGAGGATGAGCCTCAACATCGATTGGGCTCATTTCCACCACCTCTCCGAACATCATCGGGAGGTGGTAGAGCAGTTGGCGCAGGTACTTGGTGAACAAGCCCTGGTCAGGCTCTTGGGCAACCTTCTTAAGCAACATGTTGCTCAGTTGGAGCAGTTTGAGGCTTCGTGCTCGGACGGCGGCGATCCGCGTCCGAGGCACAAAGCCATGCTGCGGCGGATACTGCCACTCAGACTCAGGATGAGCTAGGCGAGAGCAGAGGCTCTCAACAGGACTGTTGAGATGCTCTTCACCCGGCCGCATCAGCCGAGGTCCATTCGGATGGTCCCGCCCAAGTTCGATGAAACTGCAGCGCATACGATTGTCCACTGGCTGCTAGCCGTAGAACAATGCAGTGTAGCGCAGCTTATCGAAGACGACACCCGGATGGTGTCGTTCGACATGTCATATTTGCGCGGTAAGGCCTCAGAGTAATCTTACTCGTCGATTATGGCAGACGGAAATGCTTTCTCTACATGGGCAATCTGTAAGGAAAATTCGCTCAAAGTTCCAGCTGCCAAATACCGAAGTGATGCTTCGGGCGTGCTTCTTCGAGGCGCGACAGTCGAAGCGATCCATGCAAGAGTATGTGCAGGAGATGCGCTCGCTGTCGGCATCCATTACCGTTAGTCCGAATTAGGTGCACATTAAGGTGCTCACGTTTGTGATAGCATGAGCTCTCGAAATTGCGGACCTCAACCCCGCTGGTCTATAGTGCTCGAGTACGAGGCTATGACCAGGTGATGACCCTCTCGTAAATTCGAGCGCATCACAGTATCTTGTCAACTCGCGGCTCTAAAACAGAGACCCGCGATGTTTGAGATGCTTTGCCAGATGGCAAGCGAGAAGAGGCAATTGTTCGTTTAGTGAACGGTGAGCTCGTAAAGTCTAAGGGGGTTCAAGTTGAACTCGCCTTCAGTCTTAGTGATTCTCTTGTAAAGAGAAGCTCACAGGGCTAGGTATGGAGAGTTCGTATTACCTCATCCTAAACATGCCATGGTTGGCATGCCTAGGATGAAGTCATACGAAGTAATTTTAAATATATTTACTTTATTGCAATTTTTCTATTCATTTTAGCCGCCCTTTCCAATAAACGTGAGTGTAAATGAATTACATCACCTAAATAAGCCCAGTGAACTTTCTTTTGAAAAATACAAGTAAAGCTCTTGTCACTATCGCCATCTCGAAAATAATTGAAAACTTAACTAATCTCCAATTGCATAGAGCAATTTGTATTTTAGTGAGTAGTCACACGTAAATAATGTAAGTCACTCTTACATGAATAAGGCGAATGCATTTACATTCTTGAACATAAATACGATGCCTTTGAGACCTGCAGGTCTAAGAGTTTGTCACGTACGCAAGTTGTGACGGGGGGTCCCGTTTTATGAATATTATTACCGATAAGAGGAATAATATAGGATAATGATGATTTGACTATATCTTGATTCTTAAAATTGCCAATAAATCATACACGTTGATAACGTGACAAAACAGGCGGTTGCTTGTAGACAAATGTCATTATTATTAAGAAGGCCTCTAGGTAGAGATTGTTGCTGACGGCGGATCTCACAGACCATTAACTTCAATGAAAATGCTAACTATATATTTTTGTTTTTTTCCAATTTCTTATTAATATATCTTCTTAGAAATGTTTTGACCTCACTAATTACTAGTTTTACAATATTATAATCATCATCGAAACGGTAGTAGCCGTTCTAAGATTCATCTCAAATTAATTCTTATTTCAGAAACATTTTAAATAATCTAACCTAGAAAGAATGTGTAAACCGATAAAGGGTTTCGAAATAATAACCAGGTTACTGTGAGCCCCCCTACCGTACGCTGTATACTAACGCGGAAACCAAATTAATCGCCTCAAATGAGTTTCTGTTCTGGCCAATCAAATCGCATTCCTTTGCCACGACGCTTATCGCCGGACAGAGCGAAGCGCAAGACCCCGCCACCTCGTGCTCTCATAGTTCTGCTCTTCACGATGCTCGTTTCGCGGCAATTTCTTCTACGCGTCTCTAAGAGCGTAAACCACCCGTCCGTACTGTCCTCTCACGTAGTGATTCGAAATGTACGTCTTCGTATTACGTTCAAACGTGTTGCGTACTCATCGCAAACGCCTTGCAAATGTATACGTACGTAACAGCCTTATCTGCGACCACTCCCTACTACTGGCCTGAAGCGCTCGTTATTCAATATCACGCATCGTGGCAAGCTTAAACAGCTCAAGAATTTAGAGCAAACAGCGAATGCGAACCCCGAAGATCCGTACGCACAAGTGCGATTCTTACAAGAGCTCAACCGCCACAATTATCCCGCTATCGTCGTACGCCGCATTGAAGAGAATCGTTTTGCTCTGGACGAATCGGTTCAGAAAGAGTACATTAAGGCTCTGGTCAAGACGGGCCGCCTCGATACGGTCGACTTAAGCCAGCTCACTCAACCCATTATGACCCCTCAATTTGGTGCTGTAACAGCATCCAGTCCGGCTGTTAGCCACAGTTTCCAAGGTCTATCGGCTCAAGATCCCATGTATGTGTCAATGGTCGAAGGAAGTTTCAAGAGCAACATGTGGAAGACTTTAAGAACTCTTGGAGTCGCTTTCCTCGTCGTATCAGCACTTGGTGCGATGCTGGATGAAAAGGTTGGCAAAATTGGCTCGTCTTCTAAGGTCTTGGGTCCTACTGGAAGTGACAAGCGCTTTAGTGACGTCAAAGGTGCGAATGAAGCGAAACAAGAGCTTGAAGAGATTGTCCAATTTCTTCGAGATCCGGCTCGGTTCACTCGTCTTGGTGGGAATCTACCCAAAGGCGTGCTCTTGACGGGTCCACCGGGTACCGGGAAGACGCTCCTTGCACGCGCGATAGCTGGTGAAGCCAATGTGCCATTCTTTTACTCGTCCGGCTCGGAATTTGAAGAAATGTACGTGGGCGTTGGTGCTCGTCGTGTACGAGACTTGTTTGAGTCGGCAAAACGAAAGGCTCCGTGCATTGTGTTTATTGACGAGATTGATGCCATTGGTGGCACGCGCAAGCTGAAGGAACAACAAGCTATGAAGATGACGTTGAATCAATTACTCGTGGAAATGGACGGATTTGACCAGAACAAGGGCATTATTGTGATTGGCGCGACGAATTTTCCAGACGTACTGGACAATGCATTGATCCGTCCAGGCCGCTTTGATCGGCACGTGACGGTTGACTTACCGGATGTTGCAGGTCGAAAAGAGATTCTCGAGTACTACGCGAGTAAGCTTCCGCTTAAAGACGACGTCGATCTTGACGTGCTTGCGCGTGCGACTCCTGGGATGTCTGGTGCCGAGCTCTCGAATGTCGTGAATGAAGCTGCTCTTCGTGCGTCCATGAAGAGTGCTGACTGTGTCGATATGAATGCGTTCGAGTATGCCAAAGATAAAATTCTAATGGGTGCCGAACGCAAGTCGGCGGTAATTACGCCCGAGTCGGCGAAGCTCACGGCGTATCATGAAGGAGGTCATGCTTTGGTTGCTATTAATACGCCGGGAGCCCATCCTGTGTATAAAGCGACGATTATGCCTCGAGGTCAAGCGTTGGGGATGGTTTCGCAGCTTCCAGAAGGAGATCAAACGTCTATTTCTCGTAAACAATTGCTTGCTCGATTAGATGTGTGCATGGGAGGTCGAGTCGCTGAAGAGCTAACGTTTGGCGAGAATGAAATCACGGGGGGCGCGTCGTCGGATATTCAACAAGCTACGAATGTTGCGCGTACTATGGTGACCAAGTACGGAATGAGTAGCGACGTCGGGTTGGTTTTTCACGACTTGCGTGGGAACGACACGAGTGCGACAACACGCAAGATCATTGACGATGAAGTGAAGAAGTTGTGTGATGCGTCGTATGAACGTGCGAAGGATATTCTCGTGAGCAAACATGCTGACTTGGAGAAGCTGGCCAAGGCGCTGTTAGAGTATGAGACGTTGTCCGGTGCAGAGATTGACAAGATCATTAAGGACGAGCCCCTTGACCGCAAACCTATGGAATAAGTAGGGAGCAACATTTAAGAGACGAGGAGAAGAGGGAGGACGTAGGTAGGAAGAGCTGTAGTGATTGAGATGTGCATTGTTAAGCATAATACAGAGAAACTGCTGGTATTTGCCGCTTGACTTTGGGTGTTAATTTTTTCACTGCTTTGTATTCTTTCCTCGGTTGGTAGTTGATAACAAATTATTGCGTACAAGACACGGAACTTGAACATTACAATAAATTCGTGCTTTTCGAACATGAAAAAGATATATTGGCAGCCACAAATGTGCTGAAAGAAAAAGGATCGGGCTTTAAGGGTACGCAAAAGATCATTAGATCTTATGTACCTCAGCTTTTTGGTAAACGTACCTCAGCCCAAATAATCGTTACAAAAAGATAAGGACAAAAAAACTAATTTCACCTATTTACCATTTTGCATGTGCCCCATGCTGTCTTAAAGCATACAGGTCTCAACAGGTAACAAGATTGGTGTCTGTCTACTGCTTGAGAAAGCATGTGATGAGCAGGAGCGACGCCTCAGCCAGACCAATAACTATAAGCAAACGCTCAGCTCTTTTTACCACAACATTTTTTTTATAGACAAATGTCAATAAGAAAATTTCATGTCATGCTTTGAAGTTGTGTAACGGGATAAAGTTGCCCTAACATTACACAGTCCCGTTAAGTACACTTGGTGTTCTTAAGAGGATGATTAATTACTAAATAAAAGTAATTAGACCCAGCACTCGGGTGTGGTGCACATTTGTGACAACCCTTGTGTATGTGATGCACATGGGTGCGTTCACATTAGGAGGGATGACGCCTTAGCGTCATCTGTAGCGGGGCACTGCGACTTGTACTGTTTCAGTACAAGTCCACTTCACACTGCTTCAGTTGTGAGTGGTAAAAATAGGTATTTATATTTAATACGATTAAATATAAATCAGTCTGAAAACTTCTTATTACTTGGTGAGTGCGCACGAGGAGCCGGATTACCGCTCCCGTGACGACACTTAACCAGAGTAGTTAGTGCGTTGGGTGAGGTTGCCAACGTGCCCTCCGCAGCTACCTCACTGCACGCAAGAGAAGCTGTTTAAACCGCTTCCTCGGTGTGCTAGGGTGTGTGTCTAAGTAGAGCGTGGCCGCATTACGACGTGCCCGCCTACACTTGGTAGCACTTGTAATCCTTCCCACGATTCGTGCTCGGACAGCGGAGGGCCACATCTGAGGCACAGGGCCATGCTGCGGCGGATGCTGCCACTCAGACTCAGGATGAGCTGAAGCATGAGCAGGCTCGGAGCGAGGCTCTCAACAGGACTGCTGAGATGCTCTCTGCCCGGCCGCATCAGCCGAGGCACATTCGGATGGACCCGCCTAAGCTCGATGGAACTGCGGAGCACACGATTGTCCACTGGCTTTTAGCCGTGAAGCAATGCGGTGTCGCCCAGCTCATCGAGGACGATAGCCGAATGGTGTCGTACGCTATGTCGCATCTTCGCGGTAAGGCTTCAGAGTGGGCTTACTCGGCGCTTATGGCGGATAGAAAAGCGTTTTCTATATGGGCGATATTTAAGGAAAAGATTCGCGCCATGTACCAGCCGCCGAACAACGAAGTGATGCTTCAGGCGCGCTTCTTTGGGGCGCGACAGGCGAAGCGATCTCTGCAAGAGTAAGTGCAAGAGATGCGCTCGCTGTCGGCGCCCATAACCGTAGGTCCGATTCCGGAGCACATTAAGGTGCCCACGTTTATGAACGGACTACGGCATGGCCCATCGCGACAGGCCATTTTCAGAAAGGTACCGTCGACGATGGGAGAGGCAATCCAAATTGCCTTAGTTGAGGAGCAATCCCCTACAGCAGTGCCTCGGCGACAGCTTGGTATAAGCCGTCGGCCGAGAGGTCAGATGCCACTCCCATGGAGCTGGGAATGCAAACGTTGTCTGCTATAACTGTAGCAAGCACAGCGATATGATGGCTCGCTGCTTTGCCAGGGTTCCTTCTGGGGCGAAGAAGCCCAGCAAATGGACTCCCTTCCCAAAGGGCGATGGCAAGAACCAGCGTGCGAGACGCATGAGCTCTACATCGACCAATGAGGGTCAGGAATTGCAGGAGCGCAGTAGGGGCAGGATGTCCTACTGTCACGGACTCTGAAGCTACCCCTATTTTCTGAGTTGTGGAACAAATGGGTAGCATAGTTCCTGAGGTCTCAAAATTTCGGACCTCAACCTTGCTGGTCTATAGCGCTCAAGTTCGAGGCTATGACCAGGTGATGACCCTCCTAGTGGATTTGGGTGTATCACAGAATTTTGTGAAACTCGCGGCTCTAAGAACGAGACCGGCGATGTTTGAGTCGCTTTGCCAGGATGGCAAGCGAGAAGAGGCGACCGTTCGTATAGCGAACGGTGCGCTCGATAAGTCTGATGGAGCTCCGGTAGAACTCGCCTTCAGCTTTAGTGATTTCTCTTGTAAAGAGAAGTTCACGGTGCTAGGTATGGAGAGTCCGTTTGACCTCATCCTAAGCATGCGATAGTTGGCAAAACACCAACCATGGATAGATTGGCGCACACGCACAGTTCTGAACTCTACGCAGGACACTGGAAAGGATGTGCTCCTGCGAGAGGCGTATGCAGCTGATGTCGTGTCAATCACAGTTGAGGGTGCGTTGACGGGATGTCAAACGTCACCAATTCCTACCCAGCTCATGGAGACTAGGGTAGCGAAAAGGGCAATGACAAGTAGTCATGTGTCCCATAGTCCTGCACAGA